>NW_010131298.1:23618-108862 GCF_000699245.1 Pterocles gutturalis
ATGCGAAGGATGAATACACACAGAGTTGTACCACCAGATTGGAGAGTCCCTAAATTGGATAAGGTCTGCCCCTGCGTCTGGCCATCGCTTGGCAGACATAACAGTGCTAAGTTTAGCTTTATATCGATTGTAATTTGCTGTGGGATGCTGGGCAGGGAGGAAGATCTAGAAATGGAAGATTATAATGTATTATTGCATTTACAGTATTGATATTATTGCAAATCGTTCCCTAATTTCTACAGGAATATTTTGGGCACAGCCACATGAAAATACTAAAAATAACAGCCTTGTTACATCATTTGGAGAGCCAGAAAAGTGTTAGATTGCATACTGTGTAACAGAGGTAATTCCTTTCATGAGTTGGAAATGGTTTAAGATCTGTCTGAACTGAACTTTTTTCTAACTGCATTTTAGCTTAACCAAAGTCTACAAATATGCAATAACAGATTTGGAGAGTGACTGCTGATAAGAAATGAAGAGTTACAAAGTGTCCACTTGAATGTAAATCTGAAAATGCCAAAGTACTTAAATTTCACTAAATAAAGAAAGTTTCCAAAGACTAGTAGAAAACAACAGTGTGTTTCCAGGCTTTCCAGCACCTCTACAGCTGTAGTTTTGCACAGAGCACAGGAGGGCTGGAGGGCCACAGGTATACCAATAGGGTATGGATGAGGAATTAGAGGCACCTGCTGAGGCGTATGAATCAGCTGAAGTCACCCAGCCTGAAAAGACCTGCAAAGGAAGTCTTTGCAGGGAAAGGAACAACCAGCTCAGCCTTTCACTTCTATTTTAACAAAAAGTGTAAAATTTCTTCTCTTGTTTGGGACCACTGCCAGATGGCAAGGCTTGGGTTAACCAGTTCAACTTCATTGCAGAACAATTAATCTAGGTGTGGATATGAAGCCTATTGCACCCATTTGATAGCGTAAGGGGATGACAACTGAAAACCATATTGAGTGTAGAGGGATATGTGAAGTGTTTAGATGTTGCTTCTTTGCCTGGACACACCATATCACAAAAACTGGAATAAATTTACCAAAAATGCAAAACCACTTTACAATTCCTTTCAAAACAAAATATAAGAAGCTAAACTAAGCATGACCAAGTACCAGCCCCATTTTAAACCATTTTCTAAATCATGTTTTATGGGGTTTACCAGAGAAGTAGCCATAGACACTGAACAGAGTCACTGTGCTTCACAGTCCCAGTTGACTACAAGGAAGGAAGTCTAAGGCACTTGCTTCTTTATAGACACTGTACCCTGAAGCACTGTCCATTCACCTGAAATGGTTTCAACTGCTCTACCCCTCTGTACAAAGCAGTACAACCACATCTGCATAATACTGCATAGAGGGCATTTAGTCCTTTTGAGGTTGGTCAGGCATGAGCTGCCCTTGATAAATCCATGCTGGCTGTTCCCACTCACCTTCTGGTCCTCTGTGTGTTTGGACATAGATTCCAGGAGATTTTTTGTTCCCACAGCTTTCCTGGAAACTGAGGTTAGGATTACTACTCTGTTGTTCCTCAGATCCTCCTTCTTGCCCTTGTGAAAGAGACATGTGGTGTTTGCCTTATTCCAGACTTGAGGACCTTCCTCTGAGTGCCACAACCTTTTGAAGATGGCTGCAATGACATTGGGCAGCTCCCACAGCAACACTGGCACCCACAGCATTCCATCCCATAAGTGTCCAATTTGCTAAAGTGGTCACAAAGTCCATCTTTCTCTATTTCATGTAATGTCTCACTCCCTCAGGCTCTCACAAGGCTTAAAAAGCCAGGAGGTGTATGTGCAGACTTTAGCAGTAAAAGCTGAGGCAGAGAAAGCACTGAATGTCTCATCCTTTTTTGCTGTCACTAGGACCTCAGCCCCAAAAAGTGCTCATGTTTTCCTTTGCTTTACTTTTTCTGATAATATGCTCTAGAAGCTTTTCTTCTTGTCTTTCAGATCACTTACTAGTATCAACTTCAGCTGAGCTTTGGCCTTCCTAATTGAATCCCTGCAGGCTTGGGCAATGCCTTGGTACTCCACCTGGCTTTCTCACTCCTGCTTCCACATGACACAGATCCTAGGACTTGTATAGCTAACAAAACTTAATGCTGTGCACTGCAAAACTCCTTTTCCTCCTAATACTATTTTCTAGGATCAACTCCAGCCATCTCTGGTCACCCGGTAAATCAGTTTAGTTGCTGCCATCTTGTGATCACTGCCACCTTGTGACCAGCCTCTATAGAATGCCAATTTTTAACCTCTAGTAAACCTCTGGTAGCCTAGAAACTAGGAGGTGGAGCCAAATTGTTGTTTCCCTTAGAGTAAACAGAAAATGGCTAATTAGAAAATAATTTTTTACTAGGACAACTGTTTGTTTTCCCTGTGTGAGTTGTGGATCTTTTATCCCAACAGCTCTTCACTGGTGCTTCGGTCAAATGGTGCTTAGTTCTTCACTTGTAAGAAGGATAAACTGGCCCTCCCAAGAAAGGAAGTCTAAAGGTGTACATCTAGCACATTTACAACTAGGATTATAGAGAGTGAGACTGGCAGAACATAGAGCATTCACCCTCCAGATGTTAATCATAGCAATGCATTATACGTAATAAGGCTTTCTTTCCTCCTAATGGTGTTCAAGAACAAATAAGGAGTCTTAAGTGCTTACAAGCTACAATAATGGAAGCCCAGTGTGTTATTTCAGAAGGGATAAATAGACCAGATACCCATATGTGAAGGTGAGAGAGAAGAAGCCTTCAGAGATATAAATTAACCAAGCTTTGTGAAACACGGTTTTGAAATAAAACATTTTCACCCTCCCCCATCTTTTTACAGGGTTTTTCCACTCAGATAATGTAGATGCTTAAGGTACAATTATAACATCTTTAGAAGATTGTTAGATTATATGAAAGAGGAAATAGTAACATACATACAGAGACATACCGAGAGAGAGGGTATGTAGTTTAAGTCAGAAATCCTCTGATCTCAGAAAAGCAGATGATGCAGATAAAACACAGGCTTCACTGGCACGGCTAGCAGGGAACTTTTATGTGTACATAAAGCAATTATAAAAGGTGTTTGATTTTGCATTAAAGCAGCCAATTAGTTCCTTTTTTTCACTAAAAATATATATTTCTACTTTTTGTATTTTCATCAGACAACAAACCCAAATGAAGCATGCTAGAAGTCATCGAGTAGAAAAAGCTTTTAATGTATTTCAGTGCAGAAATTCTGATGGGAAAAATCCCCCCACATTGAGACCCCTTTCCCACTGTCTCACAAGCTCCATGCAGAGGCTTTCCAACAAAATTGGCAAAAATGATGGCTTCAGGAAGATACCTTTGCTTCTGGGGTGAAGTTGGACATTCAAAGGCAGAGCTGAGGCACTGTTTGCTGGTGAGCCCACATGAATGACGTGTTGGCTACACGTTGTTTGTTGGTTTTGCAAGTGTCTTTCTCTTGAAAACAGAAAGAGATCAAGAAATGCCAGCAACAAGTAATGGACCATGACACAGAACAGAGAGCACTGGGGCTGTGATACATGGGAGAGTGCTGGAGTCTGTTTGTTTTTCGCTGTTGTAATTGCACTGTTGTATTACACAATGTTATTTAGCTTTTGCTCCTGTGTGGGAGCAGCTTTCAGAAAGGTTTCTGCAGCAAAATAGCTTCCCATGTGGAATGATTTCAAAGGGCAACTCTGAGATATAGATGTAAGAGACCTGCTGATTTTAACACGTTTTCATAGCAGTTGTTTCAGTATAGCCATGTTTTAGAATATTAACATAAATTTACTAAAGGAGATTTACTTAGACACTGCAGACTATCTAATATTCCTCCATTTCTTGTAGCCTCTCAACATTCATTACTGTTATTTCCAGACATTATTTAAATATTTTTAAATAAAAAATACTAATATTAGCAAAACACGATGGTCGAGATACAATTAAATTGACTCATGGGGATGTGGAAAACTTGCATAAAAAATGTATTGGAGCCTATTTTATGAGACCTGAGGATCAAGGTTGCTATCTTGGCCAAGAATGAAAGGGATGTGTCCTGTAACAGATATGTTTGGCAGCATTTTAAGGATTTGAGAATGCCTCATTCCTATTCACAGGAGCACTGAAGTAGGTCAATCACCACTGTGTGTTGTGTTCATGGAATACCCTAGTAACACTGCTGTGAATCTGTCCACATTCACTGAGTAAAGGAGATGCCCCAAAGCTCACTTCACTTTTCAGTACGAAGCAATAACAACTCTGTTTTAAGATTTTGAATGAATGGGACAAGCACTAAGATTTTAAGCCTTGTGTGAATGTCTTCAGTTGGTTTTGATAAGACTTCCCTGAATCTTGTGTAATGCATTTGGAGCCATTATATGTGGTTATTTTCTTGGGCAAGTTCCAGAAATCAAAGAACAATAGGATATGTTCTTCTGACTGGCCTTGATTATTATCAAGGGAAGAACTAATTTATTCTGAGCATAAGGTGTGCCTTTCTTACACTTTCACAGAGTATTCTTCTGAAGGTAGCAGATGAGGGGAGAGGACACAAGTAATGACCTGATTTGTGCCATAAACCTTGCTTTTTCCATGCTGGACAGAAGCTACTAAATTGAATACATCTCTTGCAAGTATACATTCAGGAATTTTTATGTATACTCTTAACATGACAACCTTCATAGCTTGTTACTTAGCTGTTTTTAAGTATTTCAGGTAGAAACAGATCTGTTAAAAATCTTTGGGGTGGGTGAGAAATTCAGAAAGCTTTCGCTGCATGCCGTGGTGCAAAAAGATATTTAAAATGTAACTTTTTCTTAGAACTCTTAAGTAAAATATACTTTTATTGTTGTCAGAGAGTGCTGCAGTTAGATGCTTACTAGTATTTGGCATCTCTTTTCTGACTCTTTCCTTTTCTTTTATTTTTTTGGCCAAGGATGACTCTTTAATTAAAAAAAAAATAAATTGTATCTTGTAGCAGTAGAAAAGATCAACTGTTTTAGACAGACAACAAGGAAAACCTCCACAAAGAAACTGTCTGTTGAAAAAACACATTGAGAAAATGTGAAAAGTAGGAAACTCTCCAAACACATGATAAAGGTTTAAGGTGTGTTCCTTTGTATGGGAACAAGGTGGTCACGGAATCACAGAATGTTAGAGATTGGAAGGGACCTCGAAAAATCATCTAGTCCAATCCCCCTGCCAGAGCAGGAACACCTAGATCAGATCACACAGGAACGCATCCAGGCGGGCTTTGAATGTTTCCAGAGAAGGAGCCTCCACAACCTCTCTGGGCAGCCTGTTCCAGTGCTCTGTCACCCTCACCGTGAAGAAGTTTTTTCTCATATTCAAGTGGAACCTCCTATGTTCCAGCTTGAACCCATTGCCCCTTGTCCTATCACTAGATGTCACAGAGAAGAGCCTGGCTCCATCCTCCTGCCACTCACCCTTTACATATTTATAAACATTGATTAGGTCACCCCTCAGTCTCCTCTTTTCCAAACTAAAGAGACCCAGCTCCCTCAGCCTTTCCTCATAAGGGAGATGCTCCATTCCCTTAATCATCTTTGTGGCTCTGCGCTGGACTCTCTCCAGCAGTTCCCTGTCCCTCTTGAACTGAGGGTCCCAGAACTGGACACAATATTCCAGATGCGGTCTCACCAGGGCAGAGTAGAGGGGGAGGAGAACCTCTCTTGACCTGCTGACCACCCCCCTTCTGATACACCCCAGGATGCCATTGGCCTTCTTGGCCACGAGGGCACAGTTCTGAGACATCCAGCTCATGTGTTATTCTGAAGTTATGGACTTTCCTTCCTACTAAAAGTAAGCAGAAGAAAGCTGTATAAAGGCCAATGTGGACTTTGTGAGGTTATTGGGTAGATGCTTGAGCTAAGGAGGGTTTTGCTCATGCAAATCATGCCTCTCTGTGATACAGAACAAATAACACTGTAATCAGAAGCATTTTTTACCACCAGTCAAAAGCAAGGGGGGAGCCTTATCTGCTGCTGTGGAATCATGAGTTTTGATTTCTGAGGTTACGATCTGTAGCACATACTAAGTGGGGTGTTTACCACAGTGCTGATGGTAGCTGGCTTTTTAGCTGAAGTGCCTAATGGCTAATCACCTGCTTCTGGGAAGGAGGAGGTATGGGGAAAGTTTGTTTTTCTTATAAATTGATCTCTGATCCTTTCATCCCTCAGTATAGCTGTACTTGTTTAGTCTTCTGAGGCCTCTTAGGACTAACGCGTAATGAAGTACCATCGCATAAGGGTGTTCATAGCCACAGCAGTGCTGTTAGCTGTGCTCTTTAATGGATTTGGATAAAACCTCGCTCAGCAAATAGCATGCTAAAAACAAATATTCTCTTTGTAGTCTTAGGATATACTGTCCCCATTACTGTACTGCATTTGTTCTCAAAACAGACCCATGCACTGCTGTATTTTGATCTTTGAACTTTGAGCTGACCTGTTAGGTGCTGATGCCTCGGTATGAACCTTAGCACAGAAAAAGATCATTGGGTCTGAAATTGCAGGACAACGTATGCTGTCCTGGTGGGCAAGCCATGTGGTAGTTTTCTAATTTGTTCATAATTTTACTAAAATAAGAGGTTGTATGAAAAAGTAAATTAAGGAAATACCCAGCTGAATGCAGTCTGTTTGAGCTGCTCCACACTGTGCAACCAACCGTGAGGGGGAAAAATACAGCCTTAGGACAGAAAAGGCGGTGAGTCCAAAAGCTCAAGGGGTGACCAAAGCACTCAGCACGTTCTTGGGCAGTTTATAAAGATGGCAAAAATCATTAAATCCATTCCGCTGCTGCTTACCAGACGCTGCTGCAAAAAAGAATTAATTGCACACAGCAAGCCAAACGGTGTTCCCCTTTCTGACACAGGGCTATGCCTTGGTTTGGACTGTGCAAGAAGACAGTGTAGGACTTCACCTCTTGTGATCCTGACTTTGAGCATTAGGACTTTGACACCAAGGGTATAAACAAAAAGGTGACTAATTTCTCATTGAATCAAGGACAAATATGGAATTTGGTGTTCCCCTGCCATGCATTTAGGCACAAGCCATATTCACCCTTCTTTCCCATCTGGAAGAGGGGAAAGGGCAGGACTTTGGTTTTGTCCTTCTGTTTGCTGGCTGAAGTAGTGTGGCCAGTGTTGGAGGTTTAGAAATCTCTCTCCTGAAAGCTGGGAGTCACACTGTTCCCCAGGCCTCTGGTGGGACAGCCTGGGCCAGGCAGCACCATTAGCTCAGGGCTGTGCCTGAAGCCGCAGCCACACCACCAGCCGTCTCCAGGAAACTCCTGCCCGGTGTGTTTGCTCCTCTGCTCAGCAAAGGGATTGAGGAAGGAGTAACAGGAGCATGTTCATTCAACAGGTGTGCCTTTGGCATACCAGCTTGCGGGCTGAGAAGGCATGACGGTGTAAATAAGAGGTTTAATATTTCACCAGAATGTCAAAGCTTAAAACTCCTGCTGGAGCTATGGAAATGCCTTGTGATGGTGAAGTGAAAGCACAAACCACGGTAAAATTCTTATAGCGTTAATAGCAATGTGATCGTTAGGGTAGTTATTCACGGTAGTGGTATGCAGGCAGGAGGTTTTTAGTTCTGTGGCATTTTGCTGACTTCACAGTAAAATGGTCTTCCTTTCCCAGATTTTAATGTGCTATGTCAGGAGTAAATTATATAATAGATGCTTGGGATTTTCTGTCTTGTGGTCTGATTCTGTAACAAATTTCATCCTTCTTTTCCTCAGAGAGGGTAATTAATGGAGTGTACTATGATTACCATATAAGATAATCTTCAGAGAACTTTTTTAGTTGTCTATGTATATCCTTGTGAATCACTTGGCTTTAAAAGAACCTGCATTGTGCAAAGCTTTAGCAGTACTGATGATCCATTTTTCTGTAGAGGACCTCTTTAATGTATTCAGGTTTCTGTTTCTTACTGAGGTAAGGACTGGTATTTCTTTTAGCATTTACCTAGCTGTATACAGCTGTGCACAGCCCTTTGTAGTAAAAAATTATTTAATATTTATGTAGGGTCAATGAACTAAGAACCTTTCTCATAGGTAGGTGTTGTAGGATCTGGTTAGTTAACTCTTTAGTTAATTTACTGTTAAGTGGTGCATGCTTCAGTTTCAGAATGCAGATCCATAGAGGAAAAGCAGATGTCCATAAAGCAACCACCTTATGTCGCACTGAAGAAAATCTGATGGTGCTGATCTTAGTAAACTGAGTTTACTCACACTAGCCCTGAAACTTTTTTATTTTTTTTTTTACCTGAAAGACAGCATAGAGAATAGAGCCAAGAAAGGGGGAAAACACAAAAGAGAGGAATGAGAATTCTCTGCAGCTTTTTTGTCTTCTACAGTAGTAAAAGTTGCCTATCTGAGTATGTGGTAAACTAATAATTTGTCAAAGAGGTAAACTTACTGTTCACCAATGGTCTGCATTTAAAAGATCCCTTGTGTACTATGAACTATATAGTGTTCATAAAAAGTCATACTCAAGAGTCAAATATTCTTCCTTCTTCAATTACTGTAGTTTTCCACCATCTCTAAGGATGGGCTATTAAACACTCAGTGTCAAGGCACACTACACTGTACTTGTATGATATATTCATTAGGTCACTTTTTTCTTTTATTTATGGTTATATATATGGATGGTTATCATGGACTCCAGGAGAAAAAAAAAAAAAAGAGAAAGGCAAAAAAAAAGAAAAAAAAAAGGAGAAGTCCCCTAAAAGCCAGGGAGGCAGTAGCAGAGTGATTCTGAGGATACTGTGCTTTAGTCCGTGCAAGCCTGAGGTCATTTTTGCTTGGACATTGCATAAAGTGTGCCTGCCATGTTCAATACATATAATCCAGTGCCAAGTGACTGAAATTAGGGGTTTACTCTTTGATCTTTCAGGCAAGTAAGCAAATTGTCACTTTCGTTTCTCAATAATTGCTGGGATAACAGATCTGGCTGTTATTTTTTCCAATCTACACTATTAACCAAAGTATGGAGGAAGGAATCTGATAAAAGGTAATTAACGATTCTGAACAAGATTTCATTGGGGTATTGGATCACATTTCCTTTGCACATGTCAAGGGGAGTATATCTGAAAAAAGGACAAGGCTGGTTAAATGGAAATGAAGCTTCCAGAGGAAGTTATGTTCCTTTAGAGGTAATATGCTAAAAGGCTGAGATTACAGAACTGTTGCTGAAGGAGCAGCATGCTCTTACATGTTGCTAAGTGCCCCCAAGCTGACATCATCATCAGTTATTTATAGCACTCTGATATCTGAAGGTGCTAGTCAGAAGTAAGGCCTATTGATATCATCCTCTGTCCAAACTGGAAGAATGTCCTCGGTCCCAAAAAGCTCACAATGTCACTTAATCTCATTGATGTTGAAGGCAATCAGAACACCTAATGGGTGGCTTCAAACTCATACAAATAAAAGGTTTTTGCAGGAACAGCATCTCAGAGAAATCTTTCTTGATGGGTAGATTAATAATTCCTTAATGAAGTATTTTAATTAATTTGGCTGACACAGGCAAACACTATCAATGGAAAGTAAGTCAAAATTATCATATACCACCCTTCTTCAAACCAGCATAAATTTAAACATAATAAGGACAAAATTTCTTTCAAGTTTTTTTTTTTTTAAATAGTATCTTTCATGATCTAACAATATACACAGACACATAGTCAAGAAGAGAAGTAAGAAAGATACAGGAACATATATATTTGCGTGTTGCAGTTTCTGTCAAGTGACAGAGCAATTTGAGAATTCAGATTGGAGGTTGTGATAAAATGTTTTTGAAGGTTGCCTATTTTAAACAGCAGTTAAGTCAACAGAGCTGCTGTGCCTGCCTTACAAGAAATCCATCATTTCTTAACAGAGTGAAGAAGTTCTGTTTTTCTATTTTTTAGAAAGCACTTTTCCAAATCTTACTAATCTGTATTCTGCAAACCCACCACTAATGGCAGGTTTGTTGGAGTGTAAACCACTCTCTACTTTGCCTTGGGCTGTCTGGTTTGTTCAACTTACCCTGGAACAGAAATAGCTGTAGTTTTGGCAGTATCAGTCCTGCTTTACTATAGGGAATACATCACTATTTATCAGTGAGCATTTCCAAATGCAAATGACCATCCAAATTAGGGATGTCCTGCCTCTTAGAACCACTACTAAACGACCACCTGCATGTGTTCATATTCAAAACTGGTCTACTCACCCCATATGCATCTCCTCCAGTGTTTTATCCGACAATCTGTTTCAGCTTCGCAAGGGAGCTAGCAAATTATGTATTGCTCATTTTGTCAAAGTCATCACTGATGACAATTCCGGCATCAAGAGGCTCATTTTGTTCTGCAGATGTTTTTTTTTTTTTTTTTCCAAATAGAAGATAAATTGTGGTTTTCAATCTTTTTCTTTTTCTTTTTTCTTTTTTTTTTTATTTTCTTTTTCTCTTTCTTTCTGAGAGTGACGATTCTTTCTGAGAGTGACGATACATGCCGTGCTGCTAGGAATAGGATTAGGAACACATAAAAAGTAAATTAGTACAAAAAATATTGAACGTCAAGAGGAAATCCACTGCAAGCCTACAGAGCCCATTAGTACGTTATATTTAGCACCAGCATAATGGACAGGAAAAAAATACCAAGTTGTTTATATAAAGGGAATGGTCTCATTCATATTGGATAACATTCCAAATTCCAAACCATGATTTACAGTCTCTGGCCAACCCAGAGCTATTTTGTGACACAGGATTTCCCAAGCTTGTAGAGTGGCATCTTCAGATGAAAAGAACAAGTGGCCTCAGAGATAAGATGCTGTAGGAGGCTCTTTTTACATTCTTTAAAAGTGCGCGTGTCCAAGGCCTATACTTTACACTGTGAAAGGAACACACTTTGCTGCCAGTCTCTTGAAGTTGGCGGTTAGTGTTCTTAATTTCAGGGTATCACATTCACAATAAATTCAGTTTCTCAACAGCCCTCAGTTATCATTGACAAATGAGGTGATCATATTTTCCAAGAAAATATACTTCGCCGTGCTCTCACTATTTTTAGTAGAAATTCCTTGAACCTTATTGGAAGACATATTGTCTGCCACACGATGTCTTAACATTTCGGTGACCAGCTCCCTCAAATAATTTAGAGATACTTTTTCATTCTTTTGAAAAGAAATGATGGTATTCCTTCTCTGTAATTGGAAGTGACATGTCATGGGAGTCTCAAGGGTTGAGCGTATCAGGAAAACTAGACTCAAAATGGCTGGTTAAGTCTCACAGAGAAGGATGGGTATGTAGCCCAAGTACTCCAGAGGAAGCTGATTAAAGAGGCATGTAGACACACTGTTCAAGTGTGTAGGGATGGGGTTAGAAAAATGAAAGCCCGCTCAGAGTTGAATCTGGCAAGTGATATGCAGGGCAACAAAAAAGGTTTCTACAGGTCTATCAGTTGCAAAAAGAGCACAAGGGAATATTGGGGCTCACTGCTGCATAGGGCAGGGGGCCTGGTGACAGGGGACAGGGAGAAGGCTGAGGTACTCAGTGCCCTCCTTCCCTGTCTTTATGGGGAAGACTGTCCTTCAGCAATCCCAGGTACCTGAGACCAGAGAGGATGTCTGGACCAAGGAAGAGTTCCCCTTAGTGGAAGAGGATCAGTTTAGGGAGCATTTAAACAAACTGTATATGCACACATCCATGGGCCCTAATGGGTCCAGAGAAATATAAGAAAAAATCTTTTTACTCTAAAGGTGGTCAAACACTGGAAGAAGTTGCCCAAAGAGGTTGTGGAGTCTACATTCCTGGAGATATTCAACACTCAACCGGGCACAGTCCTGATAAGCCTCCTCCACTTGACCCTGGTCTAAGCAGGGAGTTGGACTAGATGATCTCCAGAGGTGCCTTCCCGCCTCAACCATTGTGTGATTCTGTGTGATTCTGCACGAGTTTGTGAGACAAGTAGCTGTGATTTTGGCAGCATTTAAATTCCTTCATTACTCTATGGATTGTATTATTTTTTAGCAATACACCAGTACAGAAAAATATGTTTAGCCAAAAGCACTGTTTACCAATAAAACCCATGTCAGACAGTTGTTTTTTTTTAACCAGGTTCAATAGAGAACACTTCTGGAAAAGTAGCCATTTCATTTAAGATCGTTATTCCATTTTTTTGAAAATCTGTCTTAAAAAAACCTGAAGAAGCAATATAGCCTTTTATCATCAGCATCTTAAGTGCACATAGGATATTTCAAAATTCAAAGCATTCTGGTAAAAATTGTCATCATCTAAACTTGTGACAGTTACACCAAATAGTAGACCTATGCAAATGTATCTGATGTGAAAACGAATTACTTCCAATTGCTCTTAAATGGGCAAAATGTGTTTTTCAAAGCTAGGAAATTCTTCTTGTGGAAAATGCCCCCTGCACAGCATTCTACACAATTCTGGTAACAGCTTTTAGGCATCTCTGGTACTTGCTGTTGAAGCTTCAGTGTTATATTTTAGATTAATACTATGAGAAAATGATCAATATGCAGTTAGTAGATTTTCTATCCCATACAGCCTTACAGGACAGAGAACACGAGAATCTTGACCTCGTAGCAATTTAGAAGTGACAGCCGGCACCAACCAGGCTACCTCTATGCCAGTTTAAGAGCAGGGCCTAAAAAGAACCTGTGATGAAATATTAGACAACTTGTAAGAAATTCACAAAACCAGATGCTCACGTATGTCCTTTTGGAAGGACGGTCCATTTGCCTCTGAAGATCTCTGTAACTAATTTGTTGAAGACACCAGATAATGTCACACATAAAGGTAGCTATGTCGTATTTTCAAACTGTTCAGAGCTGGAATGCTATGAAGCTATTATGGAACAAGCAAAGGCTGCTTGATATAGTGGCTAAACATGACCAATAATAATTTTGAAACCTGTTAGAATAGCAGCCCAAGTGACAAAAAAAAAAAAAAAAAAAAAAAGTGAATGTAAATCTACAGAGCTCCTGAAGGACTGTGAAGAAAAGCAGAGACAGGCCTTTTCACCATGAACCATGAATCTTGTTAACACTGAAAATTCTTTAAACTCTTGCAAATCAGACAAGCTGCTGGAAATTGCTGTGGTGATGCGGTGATGACCCCAAATAATTGGCACATCACTCAGTTTACCATCCCAACTGATTGGCTTTAGATAATGGAACTTGGATGACTTTTCAGGAGTTGGTAGAATATGCCAAGGAATATTAATTTTTCCATATCACAACATCATTACATTGCTGCTAGACAAATAGCAAAGTCTGAGGGAGTCACTGTTGACATTGCTAAAAATTTAGTAAAGAAAGTTGAAGAAACAAGGAAATTATTTTTAAATGGAGAAACAGTTCCATGGAATCTTAATCTCAATAACACCCCATTATTTTGGCACATTCAGCAGGTGAAGTACTAAATCATGCAGTGGTTGGAAAAAAAAACCAGACAAAAAAATGAGACACCTTTACCCAAGCCAACCTCACTACTGCAAACAGGCCAAATTTCCTCAAACATTTCCTCGTTACAAAATGTGTACATGGAAACAAGCTGTGTGTGCTAAACTCATGTATCTCATTCAGATAATGCAGAGTGAATAGACTGATATTTCACCAAATCCACTAATGCATTTACTCGCTATAAACACAACAACAGTTGCTAAAACTTGGTCTACTTTAGCTTTTATATGTGGCTTTTAAAAAATTACTTTTATGTGAGTCACTGTAAAGGTTTAGGCAGAAAGAGATAAAAATATTCAAATGAGGGTTTAATAAGCTTTCACCAGATTGATGTAAAGAGATGGAAACCTGAAAGTGTGAAAATAACAAGAAAATAATAAGCCACAGACTTGTCAGGAAATATAATTTTCCAACATATCTGAAATATGAAAATTTTTTAAAAACTCATTTAATTTAAGTTTTATTTTAATGATTTTATTTCTTTCTATTTGGAAACAAGTTAAGTTTCATTACGCTCCTACAGTATTCTGTAAATTTTTTTTTGTGTGGCCGTCTTTTATTCCCTTCCCTTCCAACGTATTTTACATACTGACTTTCTGGCACAGTTTACTGTTTCCTGAGGAGAGCAGAACTCCTCGAACTAGCAGCTGGAGTTATTGTTAGCACACAAATAGGCTAAGACAGATCATGAAGTCCCTGGTGGTCCAGGAGCTATATAATGCAGGCTAGCTCCAGCAGCACCAGCAGAAATTTCATCAGCCAGTGCTTAGATTTCAGCAAGCTCATTCCGTCCAGTTCTTTCCACCTGAGAACTGGCTAAACCTGACCTTATCACAGCCATAAGCACCACACTCTTCTCAACCTGGAAAGAATGCTTGTGTGGTTATTGTCAAGTAATTTCTCTGCAAACACTGCACAAATTCCTGGCTGGGGTGGGGTGGTGGTGGGCTGAGCACCTCCAAACACTTCCGACCCTGTCTGAGGCATTTGCTCCTGGGGCACTCAGCACTTGGGTGGCTCAGGCTTCAGATGGGTAGGAACAGAGGACACTGCAGCACTGCCGAAAAATAGCTCTGGAGGTTGTTTAATCTGCAGTGGAAAAGTGTTACCGAGTAAGAGGGGTTACGTGAGGAGCTATTTCAGATGCTTCACATTCCTCACCGACTTTACCCAGGCATAACTTTCAAGTGGAGACAAGCACTTATATACAAGGCATAAAAAGTAACAGAGGGACTACTGCTATGAAGTGCTGAGTATTTCCTAGAGTTAAACATGCTCAGCACCAGAAATACGGGGAACAAAGTCACCTTCTTACTTTTCTGAATAGCTACAAATAGGAATTAAGTGTAAAAGTGATTTGGCTCTACCTTGGTGCTAAAAAATCAGGGATCAATGTACACTTTTTCCAGACAGACCCACATTGTGCTGTAGTGTATCTGGCTTCTCTTCCATTCCCGTGGAGTGAGCCTGGAAATTCTGCAATGGCTTCCTTTACATTTGAGAGAGAGGTATTTCCTGCATTAAGTATGAGCATGAATAATAACATCAGGACAGAGACCCCTGTTTTATCTATTTTACTAGGAAATTTAATTTATTATGTGTTTTTCTCACATTTTTACTCTTGGTCTTGATCAGTACGCTACAGATTCCTCTCCTGGTAGCAAACTATTGCATTAGAGAGGCTGTAGATATAAGGCAACTGGTGGGTCTGGGATACTCAGTTATTTGGGAGAAGCTAAGTTTGGAGCTTAATTGCATTAACGATCTTTTTTTATTCGAAGTAATCAGCAGTGAAATAGTTAATGAGGCTGAAGCATAAGCTATCTGTAAGGGTTCAGAGTTAACGTGGACTGGGATGAACAGAACAGTTCACACCTCTCAGAACTGATCTCTCCGCCTGAACATTTTGTTCACTGTTCTGGAAGGCCACTTAATTACCATGAGAAGTACAGACATAATCATATGATGAAGGTTAAGCTCCAGTATGTTACTCTCAGGCAAGGAATGGACAATCAAAGCAGATTCAACAGCTATGCAGGCGTGAAATACATGGTCTGTGTTTGTAGCTGTTTTGACCGAGTCTCATTCTTCAAAGTAGACAGTAGGAATCTCATCACCAAATATTCTTTGAGGTGCAAGGACAAGTTTTTGTATTCAATACATTCCATACATAGTCTGTTTTTATAAGAGATGAGCTACCGAGGATTGTTATCCATTGTAGGACAGGAAAGCAGCCTTTTCTAGAGAATGGCATCATGTTAAAAGATGAGTGAAGGTACACTGACATTAAGCATGGTTTAACAGACCGAGTAGACAAAGAGTCTCTGGCATAAACAAAACCCCTTTGATTTTGTGTCAGTTAGTTACGGTCAGTGGGAAAAGGAGTGTAAGAGCACTGAAAAAGATATTGCATGTCACTACATCTACTCTCTGTTAGGCAACCAGACAACAGGAATCCTTTTTCAGATGCTCTAAGGTGGACTGAAGACTGCTGGCATAAAACAGCAATCCTTTAGCTGTATCGGCAATTAGCTTTTACGTGCTCTGATGGTGGCACTTGTCTCTTCTACATCATTAGCAGCTGTGTATGATCACTAATATGTTAACTTGTCCAAGCAGTCCACAACTCCATCATATAGATAAACCTGGAAAGTGTACTGAAATGAAGAGGACAATATTTAAACAATACTGCTGGGAGTCCTGGAACTAAAGAAACCTGTTTTCCTGTCAGTTTTTATCTTGCCTGAATTATAGATATGAAAAACCTTTATCATTTATAAACTGCTGCTCTCACGTAGATTTGTCAGTGTGTAAGGCATGTAAAGGATATGCATGCTTGCATGGCAATTTTTCTTTATTATGCGGGGAACACTTGCATGGCTTTTTTCCTTGTGTGGTTATATAATTTAATAAAACTTACAGATTTATTACTTCATTAATTATCACCAAATTATATTAATTAATTACTATTAAAATGCAGATTTAATAATTTTTGAGAATGAAAGGTGAAGGTACCCTTCAGTCAAATTTGGCTGAAATCAGCTAATGAGGTCAGAAGTTATTAGCAGAGAGGTACAAACTGAGAGACACAAATATGCACACACTGTGACCTCCTTGGGAGTGTGACTAAAGTCTCTTTTAATGTCAATTTATAGAAGCTAGAGTTGTAAAAGAGATTTCTACTCTCTCCACTCTGGTTCTTGCATTTTGATACTACTGGATCTTTTCAGCCAAACAGCTCTGTATTACTCATCTCCCGATTAAGATAACTATATTTGGAGTAGCATTACAGACAAAACTATTTGTCAGCATCTGCTTGTGGTAAATGTGATGGTCCTGAGAGGAAAGACTTAAAGCAGTTGGTGCAAGGGACTGTGGGGGTGCCACAGGGAAGCCCGGCCTGAACTGCTGGTTGTGTTTGCAGCATCTCTGTGGACCTGACTTACCATGGCGAGGCAGGAAAGTTTTAAAACATGGAGGCCTCTCATGTCTCGACTCAGCAGGCAGTATGTGAGACGTTTTGGAACAACAGCAAGGAACTGTCTGGTTTACAGGCAAACATCAGCTAAAAACAAACCAAAGAGGCGGCATGAAAGTAGCACTAGAAATGTCCTCCCACAAAATCACTGCCTCCTACAAAAACCCTTGGACGAGAATGAAAATATTGGAAATGAGAATTGAGCTTCTACCCAGAGGTCAGCATGCTGGAATAGCACTGTGACACTGAAAAAATACATTAAAAGTGAATCAGTGGTAAATTCTGGTAGGTAATATATTTCCTATATGGAGTGACATTGTAGAGGAAATTCTTCGTTCACATGAATCCAAGAAACCTCAAGACAAACATTTGTATATCAGAGCTGGGAACTCTGGTTCTGCAGCTGAGAGCTACTGTTTCTGAGGGAAAAACAGATCCTCCTGCTGCAGCCTCAGTCCTTGGGAGACAGTTGTGGGAGAATAAGATCTGAATCCTATAGGACTTTCTCCAAAGAACACGGATTGCTGAAATGCCCAGCATCAAACCAGTGACAGCTGGTTGCACAGAACAAGCATAGAGACTCAAATAACCTCGAAAGAAAAAAGAGAAAGGATATAGTGTGCAAGGGTCTACAAGAAGCATAAATTGTCTGCAAAGCAACTCAAAATACACAAATAAAAATGCTTAGCCTTATGAGCAGTCACTCAAGAGATTTGGAAAAAAGAAAAGTTATGTCCTAATCTCACCATTACTGGAGAAAACGAAAATGGTAGTACATGTAGTGACTGAAAGCAATGATTTCTAATGCAGAGAAAGCTGTCTGCAAAGTGACTTTGGCAAATTCAAAGATATGTCCTCATTCAAATATGGAAACACACTGCAGAAGAAGGCTGCCAACTGAAAGCTGCCATACCAGTCGGAGTACTAAATAATCACCAGCCTACTCTTGTTCAATAATCCAGCTGCATTGTGGAGCCAATTGCAGCACAGCTCCAGCACCACATGTAAATACTAGTGTCAGACTTTAGAAAAGTGACAAAGGACTGACGGTGTTTAGCAAAAGCTTCCTAAGACCACTGGACACATGCAGGCTGTCAACAAGAAAACTCCTGAAACAGGCAGTGTTATCACTTGGAGCATGTGGCTGTTGACACAAAGGGCCACCAGTGGCTGCTGAGCAACGAGGCAGAGCAAGTCACAGAGCTCATCACAGGACAGACTTTCAACATCCAGAGAAAAACAGAGCATTCCTCTTAGGGTCTATGAAGAATATAAACCTAAGGATGTATTTCAAGTACTGGACATCCTGAGGGCAAAGTCAAAGTAGAAATGCATCCCTATTGGTAGCTGGGGGGTGAAACTACTGAAGTGCAAAGTACCACTAGCTGTGATGAGGCTGCTGAGGAAAGAACTGACAAGGCTGGAAACAAGAGGTATTATTATGCTCATTGAAAGTAGCACAGAGTGAATTAGCAGCTGAAAAGTAGTTAGAAAGTTTTCAGGTAAACCAAAGATTTGCTCTGAACCAAAACCACTGAGTAGAGCACTGGGAAGAAGTCAGTATCCATTGCCACTGACTGGAGACATGCTACTGTGATTTATTCATGGTTAAACTGCTTGTGAAATCAGGAATGGATTCTGGCATGTTAAGCTAGTGAGGCATCTAGGTTCTTGACAATCTTTGCCATCGCTATTGGCAGGTGTTTTGGGCATATGGGCATTAAGTTAGGCCTGACATCAGATCACTGCTCCATTGCAGACTTCCTATGTGAACGTCAGTTCCTTACACTGTGCATCATGCCCAATTTTTGAAGTGTGTGTATGTGTGTGTAGTTGCACCTGCCTATCACAGTGCCATCTGATGCACTGTAGTGACTGAAGAATGCTCTGTAATGTGATAAGGTTAGATGCCATACCTGTACATGTCTGCAGGTATTTACATTTTTTTGGTGAATATGTCTAGATGTTAATGATTAAATAGCATCCAATTAACTACATGATACTATTTACATGAAAAAAGTTTAATCACATTCTCATTAGCAGCTTGTTATAATCATTACTCATTATTTATATGCAAACAAGATTAATTAGCATTTTATGTGCATTGAGAATATGACCATATATGTACCTACTACCCACCTACTCTTTTACATTGCAAACAGCTAAGAATTTTATTAATTCATGAGTCATTTTCTGCAAATTTCTGTATAATGTCCAGTTATAACACATCCATTCATGTTAAATGTATTTTGGATGATTTTTGGTAGATTTCCATTGTCTAAAACCAAAGTTATATCCTTGCAATGCTTTAATAAGATGTCCCAATTAAAGACTTCTGTTTCGTACAACAGAAACATATACTTCTCACATATTCTTTAGAAGCAATAATGGCACTGATGTGCTAACTTCTTTACAATACTTATTTAAAAAATAAATAAATTGTTAATATTGCTGCACAAGAAAAACATGCTTATTACACTTCAGGTTTCGTTCCTGCTAGTGAAACTAATGTGAAACTAGAATGAATTGGAAGCAATAGATTTCAACTATAATCTCAAGAAAGATTATTAATTATTTGAGAAGAATTGTACAAAAAGAAGGGCAAATTAAAAAATGTGATTCTCTATTCTAAACTAACTGCGCCACGTAGATCTGCAGGTGCTTTTACTGAAGTAACTAAGCCACGTCAAGGCAAAAGTGGAGATCAAGCAGGACACTTGTTTTGGCTTCATCCTATGAATTTAATGCACCAACCCCAAATGACTGCAGCCCTCGTTCATTACTTGCATCTTTGCCTCTCCTGTCAGAAGCTGTTTCCTTGGAGAACAAAGAAGACAAGAGAAGAGTACTGCTGCCAGCCAGACTTTCTTTTCAAGACCACGGCAGTTAGAACTAGGCCACACAAAGGAAAGAGAAAGGGAAAGACCATCGTTTTTGTATGGCGCTCTCCTGGAGTCCCAGGAGAGTCGCATGTGCCAGGCTTTTTTGTCTGTCTGAGAATGTGGGGTTGTTTTCCAGATGTACCTGTTGCTTCTCCATTCTTCTCCAAGGTGACAGTGTAAGCAGGCAGACAAAGCGTTTCACACAATTTTCCTATTCATTTTTGACAGGAAAGTCCCAGGACCCATACAACTTCAATACATTTTCTCTTAAGACATTACCCTTCTATAGTGGATTAGACTGCAATTAAAAACTTTTAACTTGACAAATGTCAACATGTAGTCACAGAAAGAGGAATTTGCTGGTGACCTAGGGAGCCAGGTTGTCAAAAAGTTCAGCTTTTCCTCTATTGAAAAGCAATCAAAGTACCAGTTTACGTGAGGGAAGGTAGTTTTCCTCTGATCAGATAATATAAAATCAAATCTTCTCCTTTCAGCATGGGGTGGGGAAGCAAAATGCTTCCTTTCAGTTTCATGATATTTTGTGTTAAACCCATTGCAAATTAAATTGATTGCCTAGAGACTATAGATACTGCTTATAGCTTGCAAGAGAGATGAGGCAGTGTAATGATCTGTGACTGCATACTATACATGTAGACTACAGCCATCAGTCAACTACATAATCTTCAGCATCAAGATTCATTAAAGTCAGTGGAAGTCATGTTGTTTAAATGCTGTGTGCAATTTGGGAAACGTAGGGGTTAATAATATAGAATCAAGAAACTAAGTAAAAAAAAGGTGAAAAAGAAGCTGCTAGAGCAGAAATGGATGCAGCCAGAGTGTAGTGCTTGTGGCTATAGATTACTCTTAGATTTTCGCCACCTAAACATTTTGAAAAGGAAACAAATGACAATCTATCATGTCTTAGGAGATGGCATTCATTTCCTTTTTTGTTATACTCATCAAAATTACTATTTCCATTTATTAAGAAATAGCATTTTTGTCAAAATTCTTGCATACTTATGAGCATGTGTCACTGCCCCCCGGTTCTTCTCAAATAGCTAACTTTATTATAAAAATAACTGACTTTATTACATGACTCTTTGGGATCTGAAAACGTTAAAAAGAAACTTAAACCTTAATTATGGGCTGTAAGCTGCTAAAGGGAGAATAGTAGAGTGTAGCGGTGACATCTGGACTAGTACTAGTGCACGTAATGCATATCTGTCACTGACAACTCACTGGGTTACATTTAATTCACAATCATCAGTCATGTCTTCTTTTCTAAGCAAAAAAAAGAAACTATACCAGCATCAGTAGTAGAAAGCATGCCTTCAAAGGACAGATTCTTCCATGTGCCATGATTCGGGTGGATGACCTTACACGTATAAATGGAATGGATAAATAAATGTCAGTAAATACAAAGTGAATGAGAGTTTCATATGTTGTGTTAATATTTAACCTACTATACCTAATGAAGTTTTGTAATTCTTCTCTTGCCCATACACTCTCAGCTTCTGAGTTTGACTCTCCTTTTTCTTTGGTTTTGGGGGAATGCCTCTCTATGTAAATCAGGGCACAGCTTGGATTTAGCAAAGCAAAATGTGAGTAGCATCCACCAGCCAAGAGGAAATAATTGTTCTCTGTCTTCAAAATCTAAGAACCTGAAATGGTTACAAGATCAGTGCAGAGGCTAGCTGAGCCTTTGCTCTGCATGGTTACGTATTTGTCTGTGGAATATGGAGTGCTGGAATAAACAGTGTTGAATAGAAATCAGTTTGAGTAAGAGCAGGAAAAAACAGCTTAATAAACTTTGGGCACAAAACCACTAGCTTAAAGTCTTGCATTATAGCCTCCTTTCTCCTTGAAGTGTGTAAGCAGCAACCCACAGATATCTAGAAATCTAGATTTCTCTCAAAACATAAAACTGTTGCTTCCATGGCTTCACAGCAAGAAGACATATGGACACAGCTGATTTTCACTTAACAACTCAGTTGAGGCAAACAAAACAGCAGAGGCTATGGTAAATGCAGACCTCTTGGATCCCAAACTAAATGACAATTTTAGCACTAACACTTGTCCAGATGCTTTTGTTACAGATCAGAAAACCTGTTTGGCAAGCTCTCACTCATTTGGCTATAAGTATTTCAGTTGCCCTCCCACTAGATGTTGTCTCACCACATAAGTCATGTTTCAAGACAGAGTGAACAGATGAGCTTGTCTTACTCAATCACTAATATTGATTCACACATTCACACAGAAGAAAATGCAACTTTGAATTGTCTTGGCAGAGCATACACCTTACACATGCACAATTAAAGATTAAAGAATTAGCAGGTGCCCTAATCGAAGCCCTGCAGGGTAGGTTCTATGATTTGACCACACTTAATTATCTTTGTCCTCTTCATGCTACAAAGTGACCTCTAACTAGGTGCACATTTTGCTATAGTTTATGGCAATTATGATTCTTGTTCATGGTAGATTGACTAAAATCTCTTTGGACTATCTAGTCTATAATCTTTCTTTATGTATTTCTACTATACTACCATATACATTAGCACTGGCCCAGTGGGTATCATTTTATTTCAGCTTTCATGTATACATTCCAAATATTTTACTACTGTACTGCCATTGGAGCTTAATGTTGAAAATAGAATCTACTTTTCATTGGGTCCACCACAAAATTACAACTTGTGACACGTTAGGTTAGCCTTCACTAATAAATATGAAATAATAGGGCACTCTGTAGTATGCTGAATACTAAATTAACAAGTTAAAATCACATCAAATGATCGAATAAATGTATACTGTTCTGAAATAATTATGCCTTAGAAGAAACCCCAGTCATAATGGCATCATGTGTTTAAAATTAACATTTTATGGTATGATGAGTTCTATGTTAAGCTATTATTGCTACTTATTGTTTACATAATGGTAGCGCCTAAAGGTTTGGTTCCACCTATGCTAGACCCTGAATAACAGTTTTATCTGTACTTACATTTGTCCTGCCCTACCTAAGCATCAGTCTTTCTCTGCTTGCTCAATTTCCAGAATCCTTCTTCTAAGCGCTCTTAAAACTCTGCCCCTTCCAAATGTTCCACTACCCACCTGTCCCAGGAAATACCCTTAAAATCCTTTTTATAGCCTATTCTTCTTCTTACCTTCCCATAGTGTCAAAAGAAGTGGCCGAGTCCTGCATTCACTAGTTCACACATCTCAGCATTCCCTCATCTTTCCTCCACTACATCAGTCCCAATAACCAACATCCTTGGTGTTGGTGTGAACCTTTTCCACCACCACTGTCACCAGGCTTGTAGGAAAATGTTGAAGCTACTAAGCTACTCACTTCCCTTTGTCCCCATTGCAGTCTTGGATGATCAAAACCCTGGCAGATGCCTTGGCTCCTCAATCAAGTTGGTTCCTTTGTACAATGTGTTATCATTTGTTGCTGCTATAAAATGGCAACTAATTGTCTCCTTCCTACCACATTGCTCACAGAAATTGATAGGGGATTATATTTTAAGGGGACCTTTTAAAGGCATACATCTAGCATTGTGTTTTGAGGTGACATTTGCCTTCAAACTGGGCAGTAGAGTCTTCCCTGTTCTCGCTAGTATGTTCCTCCCTTGCTCCTTGTTTCATACAGCACACATGTGGATGGTTTTTAATAAGCAAGCAGTGTAATAATGTCATCAATGGATAGGGACTCCTTTATTTGCATATTTGGAAAGAAAGTTGTTAATTCATCAAAGAGATAAATAATGGAGACCAAATGCATCTAATTGCTAAAGAACATCACCCACAACATGTTGTTGCTTTTGAGAGTGGAGTATACTCCCAGATGAATTAGAAGGGTGCATTTTATACTGAGATTTGTGGCAAATCTCTTTTAGTATTCATAGGTGTGCTGGCATAATACAATTCATTTAGGAATATGACACATCTGTGTAATTTGTAGGTGTTGACTGTCTAACCTTCAGACAACTTGATGGAAAAAAATAATTCATCCGTAACAGAGACCTTTATTTTTCAATCCATAACGTTCTATTTAATGTATTAGAAGTACATGAAAAGAATGGAAAACCAGGAAAAGTAAAACAACAGCAAGAGAAAAAAATGCCTTACTGTACAGCATTTCAACAAATAATGTAGACATGGATTATTCCATATTTTCAAATCCTTTATAGTGAAAGTTCTATCAGTCTTTCTATGGGTATATCTTACTTATCTTTGTGATCAAGTAAGAGAAAAGCCCTTGCAGTCCTATATAGATACGACATTTGTTTTTCCAGAAATTCAGACAACTCAAACATGACAATACTGAAGAATATGTTATGAATATTTAATCTCATGATTAAGATAATCTTCAAATATAACGCTCTACATTCACATGCCTTAGCTGTGATTTGACATATACAGTTGCATAATGTATGTACATTACAATCATTTTTATCAAAATAAAACAAATTTACAGTTACTCAAGGAAGGGCAATAAAAAAGAGAGATAGCCTGCTCCTGTAATTGTATGTCTCTTACATTTAAAATAAGCTATTTAATTGCAAGAGAGTAAGTTTTGATTACTCTGAATAATAAGACCTTTCACTTAAAAAGGCATGTTGCATTCTGGGGCATTTTGCCACCCATGTGCATCAGAGTACCAAAATGCTATTATCTGCAGCATGCGAACTAGTTCACAACTATCCCAGGGCTAGTAATTTTGCATTTCAAGAAATGCAATTTATGGTCATATTACAATTTCCATCTTTGCACTAAGAGTACCTCCCAGGAATCCTCTGCAGATTATAGTTGCACCTGGATCAGGAATAGGTGGTCATGAGCCTGGGTTTTCCTAGTGAACCTATTCTTAATTTTTTTTTTTCCTGAAATGTACACAGTGTACAATTTGCTTTCCATTTTCTCTGTGGAAGAAAATATTTTTGAAAGGATTTTAGGTTAGAAATACTGTCCTGTGAAAGCAGCCCCTAGGCTGAGGTCCCACCTTTTTTCAGGAGCCTGCTTGTATCTGTGTCCTCCAGCAAAGCCACGGCTGTAGCTTTTTCACCAAGTTTTGTTCCAGTGTCCAGTATCCAGCCCCACCATCCCCCACTTCTTTAGCTTGTGTGGCCTTCCTCAGAGCTTCAAGCTTCCTTCCCTTGTGCTGTGTGGTGGCGTTTTTCTCTACAGGAGGGCTCAGATGATCCTATTGGGTACAAAAGTGCTTTTAGTGATCAGTAATTTGGAGTCAATAAACCTCTTTAGTAGCAGGGGTTATTACCGAATGGAATTGTGCCTAGCTCCATTCCTAGCCTACTTCCCAACCCCAGCTTCTCTTTGCAGGAGGGGACAGCAGAGCCTAAGCATTTGCCAGCCATGCAGTTAATAACAGCAATTGCTCCAGACAAAAAGAGCTACCTCATCATTACCAGGAGGGAGGAGTGAGTCTAACAAAACACATTGCATGAACAATCAGGTAATTGGATCCCTACTGGAAATGCAGCCCGAGTAATAATTTCAGATGGCACCGATGGTGTTATAACAGAAATTATACCTCTATTGTCATATTCTAATGGATCCAGTTCTAACTAGACGCATATAGTTTAGAGGCGCTGCCACATCCGTGCATACTTGAACTTCTCAGGAAAGGCTAATCCACTTTGAAATTTATGCAAAATTGGCAAAATACTCCATTCCTTCTGAACTCAGACTCTTTAGTTTAGGCACACTGGGAACGTGAGAAAGCAACGTTTTTCTAAAATGCACAAAAGAAGGAAAAAACTCCTCTACCATGCAGTATATTGTACATTTCTTGGCTGGATGAGTGGGAAACATATTCTGGAGCGTGATAGTGTGCGCGGATGTGGCATTCTACTTTTTTTCAGTAATGAATTTTATGCCTGCCTGTTTCTGTTCCTTTGTCTATTTTTAATTCAAATATGTAAAAGCTTTTCTTAATACAGACTCCCAGGTGTCAGTTGCTGCCTGGAGTCCCTTTTCTTTCCTCTATTGTTCTCTTAATTGTTACTTCAAAACAATTAGCTGGGCATTCATATGCAAATGAATGCAAATGTACAGGGGATTGGGTGTGAGAGAATACCGCCACTCGTTAATTTCCACTTCAAGGTCTGCTGGTAGGAACAACAAAATTGCTTAACAATGTATTTTTCCTGGGCCATAAAGGGTGAACTGAAGATTCCAGCTGTCCTGCTGGCTTGGCAATTGTTAAGATTCTGCTGTTTCTTGGTAAGATTTTTATTTCTTTATTTATTTATTTGTGACTAGAGATTGTGCTAACCTTGTCACCCTAAACTGCCCTTGCCCTTGTTAATTTACCCTCAAGGGCATGCCTAATAATTTGGATACAATCCTGATTAGGGTATAAGGTAAATTATTAATATTAGTGCTATTAATGTGATCCATTAAGGGATAAACCTCCACTTGAAGGAATTGCTCATGTCTCTGACAAAATAAAACTTATAATTTATAAAAGAGTATGCTTTATTATTGCATTTAAACCTTAGAAGAAAGATACACTGATTGATAGGCTGGGACTGGGGATGAATCCTAGAGAGACTTTGCCAGTTGCTAAGATAAATCTCATCTCTTTTGGAGCAGTTGTATTTATTGTATAATTTTGCATTCCTTTTCAGGCTGTATAGTAGAACTCCTTATGAAAAATAGTTGGTTTTTCAGCATTCAGAACTGCTTTACAAAGATAAATACCTTAGCTTTTCAGATCTAATTAATATACAGAAACCAATTAAAAGACCAAATCCTGTAATCATTAGGCAGGAAAAATTCAGAACCACAGACCATCCTGAGCAGGAAAATCCACAGCACAGCAGGAAAACTCCACCACTCATATGTGACTGGACCAGCATACCCACCAGGGGAACAGTTCCCTCTAGGAGGTGTCAGAAAGATGTTTCTGAGGCTGTGGGAAAAAGTGATTAACTTTTAACCCTACAGTTACTACTTTTTCACATTACCTTAGTGTTCTTCTGGTGTCCTTCCACTTTTATCTCTGAATATCATCTACACAGCAACAAGGGTCCCTCAGGGCAGGCAGCATCTTTGTAATGCAGTGTGATTCCCATGTCTCAACAGATACATTCCTCATGGAAAACAAAGACATCTGTTGGGTGGTGAGCGCTGGCTTGAATTCCCTGCTCCATCACCTATGGAGGTGTGGTGGACTGAGTTTTTAGGCCTGGACACTCAGTTCTGTTTAGATGTCTAAATGCTACTGCAGTCAGTGGAAACCAGATGTTTACATGCCTTCATCTAGACCTTAATTGTCCTGTGTCTTGGCTTCCTGCCTTCAAGATGGGGTAATAGCACTGCCCTCACAGTGCTGTTGTGAGAATAAACACCTTTAAGACTGGGAGGAACTTGGGCACAGTAATGATAGGGACCATATAAATACCTCGGGCAAAGAGACACTACTATTTATACTACATTATAAATAAACAGCAACAAAGCAGCTATGAGTGATCTGGGGACTCTGGCCCTGTGAGTAACATGCGGCCATATTCACATTGCTGCTAGTAATGGACACCAGAGGAGGAGACCTTGTACACCTGCAGAGGTGGCAACAAGAAAGGGGGAAACTCCTCTGCTACTCCCCAGTTCCCCTGTAGAGGGGAATGGATACTCTCAGCGGTAATTTGGGTGGCCACCTCCAAGGCTTCACAATGTGTTGTGCTTCAGGGAAAAGAGGGATGATGAGTCTTCTTACCTTCATCCTGCCCTTCCTCTCTGTGTCCTCTGTGGCCAGTGCTCTATTTAAATAAGTTCCCTCCCACCCCTCTGCCCCTCCATGGTCATATCCATTTATGATGATTTAGCCCTAAGCAAAGACTTAAGGGTTCTGTCCAAAACTAATACACAAGTGCCAGAAAGGGTCTTTAACCATAATACTTCTATTTTTCCCTCCTTAGAACTTGGAGAAATTGAAAAATCTGTCTTCATTACAGCATAAGCACCTGTGAAAACTTGGAAGGTACTGGATATATCCCCTTATGGGAAGAATAAATGTCTCATCCCAGCGGACTGTGCCCTCACTGCAACCTGTTCATACCTCAGCAACCAATATATTTTATCTTCATATGTGGTTGAAATAGGGCAGATTTCTGGGACTTAAACAGGCAAATAAAACACATCCATCTTCCAATAAGCATTCAGGAAATTATTATTAGCCAGTGGGCTAATAGTAGAACACACTAAAATACAAGAAAAGGATGATTTGAGCATGTTTTACCCTGAAGTTTCCATGAGAGTTTTGTTTTTAACAAGTTGTCTGAGACCTTCACATCTTGCTTTATGAAGCTGACAGTTGCAACTTGAAAGTCCAAGGAGTATTTTTAGTGGAAACAAGAGATAGATGCTGGCAGGGTGTTTTAACAATGGCCTGTTTGTTTTGGTAACAAGACTCAAAGAATCCATTATTTATAATGCCCTGATATGCACATATGGCTCTGGTTGTATGCAGCAATATAATAACAGAAGTGGTTTCTTATAACCTGTCTGCATGGCACTCCCAGATGCCTGCTGCTGCTGGGGCCAGAATTTCACATGCAGTTTGAATCAGCAAAGCTGGTAGAAGTAGTTCCTCGCTAGACTGCTCGTTCCCACCCCGTGCCTTCTCTCTCCTCTGCTGTCAGCACAGGTACTAGGTACTAGGTTTTGAACCAGATCAAGGAATCACTCCAGGTTAAAACTCACCTGGCAAAAAACCCCAACAATTTTAACTTCTTATATTGTTATGCTCACGATGCTATGGCCTCGTTCTGTGTGTTCTTTTAGGGCACTTTATCATTGTCTTTCCTTGCATAGTTCTTTAGTCTAAAACTGAAAAAACACCCCACCCCTGCTTACTCTAATAATACTACTACCATTCTTGGTCTTTACACACACCAACATTATTTTTTATGTCTATTTTAATATATATGTACATGGCAGTAATAGTATTATTATGCAGTATACATTACATGTTCACTGCATACATTATGTAAAAAGTATATATTGCATACAGACATATAGAAGTATATAAACACAGATATATGTACTGTGTATTAAGATCAGAAGCACCCTTTGTGGTTGTTGCACGTAGCACAAATGTTAGTGTGCACATATGGAAATGTAACAAAGTGGTTCTTTGGCCCTTTTGATCCTTTTGCTCTCTGATCTCACCACCCGAGCAATAGCTGATGGAATCTGGACAAAGAAAATGTCCACTGTTTTGTCTCTTTCCTTCTGTACTCTTTCTGTACTTTGGGGATTGATCAGATAGGGCCATATTCAGATCCTGTAGACTCCAGTAAACTCCAAATACCTAGTGTTTTCCACTCACCAGTGGAATCCTTAGGTCTTTAGAAATACCTAGGCAGTAGGAAATACTAACGCTAGGATTCCTGAAAAGAGCCCAGAAACTGACTGAACTTGTCATCTGCTTTGGAGATGGCTGATCCATCAAAACTTGCTGCAACAGCCCAGGGCTTTCATTATTAGCCAGAAGTGCAGCCCTGGCTGCCTGCTCGGTGTGTTTCACAGCTGAGAAAGGAAGCCTGGACCAATCTCTTCCCACTCCTATACTTGGCTCTTCTGATGGGGTCCAGAACAATGTTTCTTCATGTTCTTTGCTCTTTTCAGCAAACTATTGCCAGGTGCTCACAGGCAGATGTCCCACTTTAGCCCTTTTGAATCTCCTGGAACATCAGTATAAAACATAAAGATGTTTTGCATAAATCTGGTCTCATAGAGGCAGGTAGCTGTGATGAGGCTCCTGATGAGTAAAAAGGAATGGTAATAATTTAAAAGAGGAAGTATTCCTGTGTATCAAAGCCTTGGATGTAACATAATATATATCTAATGCAGTTTTATGCAGTATAGATAAATAGAACACAAACAGTGTAATCCCATTGCCAACATCAAAGCATGCAGATTTCAAAAAGAGAAAGTATGATTAGAATGTGATTCAAGATACAAAGCTTTTCATATCTCTGCAAAATGCATATATGTGTATATATAGTTATACTTAAATATATATTAATGAGTCCTTTTGTGTAGCACAGTTTGTAAAGCTCAGATCTCTTCTCTTTAGTGTGCTCTAGTATCCTTTCTTTTATGTCTGATTCTCCCCATTAAGAACATGATTCTTTTTTTTTAGCAGAGAAAATCCCCTACTAAAATTTCTCCTTGATAATCTTTTTATATTTTTCCTTATCTCTTCCTTTGCCTCTGTTGTCTGATTGTACCTCTTACACAGGCCTTCACTCAAGGTTAGTGAAATTAAACATTAGCTGGCTTAGTAGGTAGCTAGTAACAGCAGTTTATCTACCAAGATAAGCTTCTGGATTTTGGATGTCTCGAATTTCTTCTTTTCCACTTTCATTATTTTAAGGCATTGTTATTTGAGGAGTTAGTGACCCATCTCCTTGAATGTTGCTTACAAGCAGTTTCCCTGTATAAGGCCCTGTGATAATTTCTTCTTTGGCAGATTGCAGTTAAGATATTTTTAATGCATCACTTTCTGGAACAAAAGGCTATGCTTGTTTCAATATGTTTCATATTCTTTAACTTCTAATAGCTTATACATACTGGAGATGCCATGCTCATCCCATGTGGTGCAACGTATTTCCATTCTGAAATGTACCGTAAGGGATCATAGTAGCAGGGAAAATTGGGACAGTACTGTAGGCTTCACTCTGTTATCAAGTCAGGGGAGAAGAAAGTAGGTTTGCCGTGTTTCTTTATGAAGATAGCAAAAGCAGGAGGTTGCCAGGACCTTTGGAGCTGAAGCATAAATGGAGGAATGGAAGTGAAGCCTGGTCAGATGCCTCATGGGTTTGTATAATAAAGCTATACAGATATCAGTGTTATTCCACTAGTCTGTGTGCTCTGTGAAAGGGAGGATCAGACCACGTTTACTTCTCTTCCACATGGCAGTCTGAAGGGTAAGACATGGGAGTTTTGTAGGATGTAGCCTTCCGGGCTGGTTATTACAAAGCAAATTTACATTCCAAGCAAATCTAGAAATAGGTAATGTTTCCACAAAGAACAGAGTCTCAAAGTACTGGTGGCTGGACTTGCGCCTTGTGCTTTGTGTGAAACTCTCCTTTTGCAGGATTAGCTCACCCAGAGATTCACCAAGTTGAAAAGCCCTATTAGGAGCTGCTGCTATGATGCAGGGCTTCCAGATCCTGATAGCAAAAGAAAGACATAGATGCCACACCCAAGCACTGGGATTAAACACAGCCTTCTTCAAAACACCAATCTTTTGCTACAATTAGCTTGAGTTTGTTTAAGCCCTATTTAAGTAGGCTCAGTCCAGAGCTAGTGCTTGGGACAAAGTCTCCTTGTCTGAAACAGTCTTTTCACTTGTGCACAGTCAATAAGATCTGCAGACATCATTAGGACATTAGACATCTCTGATGAGATGTGACTGCTTACATTGTGTGAAGCAGACAGTCCTGACTGCCTTTTTGAGAAGGACTTTTCACGGTTGTGAGTGACCGACCTGCGGTGCCAGCAGCTCCCTGCCAGCCTTCTGCAGCAATCGAATAAACAAATCTGCCTCTCATCCTCCAGCTTCTATGGCTCATAGCCCAATAAAAGGGTGGCTGGGGACTACTAGAACTGTCACATCATGGGACATTGGCTTCTGCTACTGACTAATGATCTTTTCCGTACAGAAGTTGGTGCTCTGCTTTGACATACTCTGTAATTATTCTCTGTAAACCTGTCCTGTCTGTTGCCACTTAGCCACTGCAGATGACGGTATCAAAAGCTTAGCAATGCTTTTTGGATACTACTTCACCTTTGGGTATTTCCTAGGTTCCAGTAGCTAGTCTAAGTGCTCCTAAAAGCTTGTTTGAATGCAGTGGGCTGGGGGATTTCTGTACTATAGCCTGTGGGTTTTAACAACTGAAGCTGCCACCTTTTTTTCCTCACTGACACAGCTGGGATAGTCTCAAGTGAAGCTAGCTTCTTATCCAAATAGTTTCCCATGGTTTAATTAATGCAAAAACAGAATTCAGCAGATGGACTATTCCCCCATTTCAAGTAACCTTTTCTGACATTATTTAACAGGCTGTTGTCAATCAATTCTAATCTAGTACTTTTTTCCAGTACTTTTTTCCTCATCTATGTCTAATTTTCACAATCTATCCCCTTTCTCTTTGGTTGCTCTATAATATACCTCATCAGCTATAATCTTCTTCAATATCTTACCAATTTTGGGGGCTTCTCCAATCATTGTTCATTGTTCTGCTCTGTTCCTGGTAGAATCCATTTTATGAACCTTTTCTTCCTACCAACTAATGCCTCATCCCCAAATCACTAATCTTTTTACAGTGACATCTGACATATTTTTCTGTTTGATGCATATTGTTTCTTAAAACTGAACTGTTTCCGCAGCCTGTAAAACCTCTTAGAAATTAGCTACCCTTTATTCTGCCCCATGACACAATACACCCAACTGAATCTGCAAAGAACAGGGGAAAGAAGACTGGGCAAAGATAAAGTGGGGCCTTTGTTAAATGGAGCGTTTCTGCATCCATCTTATTCCAGGCAAAAACTCCGATAATCCACAGTACTATAGCTTTCATGTGCTGGGGCACAGTGCCAGTGTTGCAACTGCTGCAGAAGGTAAGAACAAAAAGGGAAGATAAGGACTGGTGCTGTAGGAGGGAAGGGAGGAGTGGGGAAAAAAATCTTTTGCATTCCTGGAATGATTGTGACACCATCATAATAATTTGGAAATAATTATATTTGTTATCAGTCAACATAATTTCCTGCAGTTCTACACACAACATCATTTTCCTTTTCCAGAAGTCAGGCTGAACAAACGGTTCTGTTCTTATTATTATTTTAGTGCGAAGCAGAGTAATGTTGGTTGAACTCATAGTATAAACACGAGGATATCACTTAGAAATGCCTGAAGATTGGCGTTTAGCCTATTGTTTCCCAACATGATGCAACCATATTTGTTCATTGTAACTTTTTTCCTCATGTTTTTCTGTAAAATGCCGTGATGTTGCTCTATTGTAAAGACAAACACTGCAATATGGTTACAGACTCTTTCAGTCTAAGTTATTATCCAGAACCCATTACTGTAGTATTGTAGTGCATAAGAGAGATTGTTTAGTAGGTGAAAGAAAAATAATACAAAACCAGTATCACTCTGTTTATTCAAATGCTGTAGGCTAGAGCCCTGTGTATGATACGTTTAAAATGACTGATGTATTTTAACTTTCAGTTTAGGAGAGAGGATGCAGGAGAGAGTTTAGGAGAGAGGAGAGAGTCATACCCCTGCTGGGGTATGACTTTCTTCCACCAGACAGATCCCTGGCTCCCCAGAGGGACTGGTATGTCCTTGGAGAGGCAGGTCATGTTACCTTGTTTTCCTTAGAGACAGAGGGCAGTTTTAGCCTGTGCCACTCAATTCCCAGGAGCTTTGCCATAGGAGATGGAGCCTGTTCCCAGGAGCTTTGCCGTAGGAGATGGAGCCTGTTCCCTGCCTTCAGCAGGCACTCTTCAAATGAGACTTTTGAGGTGCTGCCAGTTCTCTCTGGCATTACTTTCTATTGCTAGGTGTCTTGCACTTATACTCGTAGAAACTCGCATGAACCAAGAGGAAACTTCACACCATTTATTTTCTTGCTAAAGTCTCTAGGCAGTGTATCGAGCTAAAAGGGAGTCCTGCTGGACAGGAGTACACAGCTCATTAATATAACTGGATTAGAATTTGTTCCTTTACACTTACTGTAGTTGCTTTACGATCTGCTTTTATTGTTGCTCAGATATTTCCCATTGTCATATAAAATGATTAATATATAAGCATGAGAGAAACAAAGACTCTAAAGGATCTCCAGTGAGTTTACTGGAAACTGAGTACAGGAAAACGAGGACTGAAAAATACACATAAATAAGAACAGGCTTGTTTATAACAGCCAGAAAAAGAGGGAAACCAGTTCTAGCTCTTTTGTTTCTTTCCTCCCTAATATAGGTCAGTTAAGGTATTTACTCATATGCATCTGCGATTTGTTTTTCCATACACAGTAGAGAGAAGCATGCAGCCTTTTTCTGAGACATTATGAAAGATGACAGTGTAGGAGGTTACAAGAAGCATGGTACAAGGATCTTTGTCAGATGTAGACTCATGCAACATTTTTATTAGAGATGTGGGAGCAGAAAAATACCCTGCTGATTGAATTTGCAGATTTTATTAAATTAGGAGACACGATGAATACCAGTGCAGATGGTTGTATAATGGCATCTCAAGAGGCTAAAAAGTGGCAAAATAAGGTTCAACTTGGCAAAAGTCAAATGGGATAAGTTTTATAAAAAGGCTACTTTAAGGTAAAATCCATCACATAGTTTTAATGGGTTTGGAAGCTTAAATGTTTTTAAGATATGACCTTTAAATTTATGCTATTTTGGACACCTGGCATCTAGATGAAACCATTCAACTACACTGTTGATTCCTAAGCCTGCAGTCTTCTTTAAAAATTCTGCTATGAATACTTGGAGTAGTGTGTAAGAGACGTTTCTGTGCCAGCCAGCTTCTTTCCCTTTAGTCACATTTCAAAGTCACATTGATGAGAACAAAGGAAGTTTCTTAAGCAAGAACAACTGAAAACAAGCTAATGAGAAAGTTTTCTATTAGCCAAATTGGCTGCTTCTTTACAGGGACGTAGCTCCTTCCATGAAATAGACTCAGTAGTATCCACTGATAGATATTATTTCTTTAATAATTGTCATTACACAAACATAGATACATAGATAGAAAGTGCAAGAAACATCTAAGGATGTCTAGCTACACATAGTTATGGATAAATTCTAAAAGTTTGTCTTGTTTGACTGGAGGAACTGTAGCACTTCCTACAATTTATGCACTAATTACAGGCTTTTAATATTTTATCAAGCAATGGACATTCCACTTAGAAGCTGATTTACAGATAGGCTCAGCACCCCATAGCTCCAATTGAACACAGTAGGACCTGGAGATCTCCACAAATCAGAGACCTTCCTCCTCTGATTTGTAAATTGGCAAGCACCAAATGAGCACAAATGTCAGCAAACTCAGGCAGAAAAACAGGAAGCACTTTTATGCAGTGTGTAATCACCCAGAGGTGGAATCACTGCCATGGAAATTGCTGAAGTAACCCTTTGGGAGGATTACAAAGGAAGTACGTATCCAGACAAACAAGAACAACATTTTAAGTTTTGTAGCCCTACTACCAAACAACTACAACGGTAATGAAGCCTTATGCTTCAGAGCTTAATTTGTTGATCTGTGGGAGGTGAGTATAGATTGTAATCTCTACTACAACAGAGTCAACAGTTGAACTAGGACATCACTAGTTTTGTGCTAACACCCTTGCATTTATAAGAAGCAGATCACTGAAGAGCATGAGGCAATAGTCTCCCCCTTAGAATATGTCTTTACCAAGAGGACAGAGTGGGGTGGTCATACACAGAGAAAAAAAGAGTTGTGATGAACATGAATTTGCTCCTGATCTGTTAGTTTGCTCAGTACTGCTCTAGATAAAACTGTTTGTAGCAAAACAGTTTTTACATAGCCTAATAAACATCAATCAATATACCTCTGTAGTCACCTCTATGTCTGTCTTTGCAATACTTTCCTCAATGCTTACCTGCCCGCCATGATTGTCCATTATTTCCAGCTTGTACCATTATGCACTGTCCTGCATTCAGCTGGTCACCATAGCCATCCCCGGCACTCATTGAGGCTTTTCTCCCACACATGGAGATGGGCACACGTGTACTAGCTTATTTCTCCATGCACTCAGGTTGGATCTGTAATGCTTTTCTTCTCATCTTAAGAACCCAATGCCTTTGCCTTTCTGTTACCTCTTGAGGGAGATCTCAAGGACCATACTGAGGTGGCAAGTGGAGGGTAGCAGTTCTTACCAAGCTGAATGGCTGTTCCTCGAGGCGTTGAAGAGACCCTCTGACTTCAGGAGGAGCCCTTCCACTCTCTCAATGAAAATGGGCCTTGATGTATTGGCTTTTTCAGCACTGGGAAGAACTCCACAGTTAAAGGGCCTTAGAAGGCTTAGAAGAAGGACAGACTGTGTTCCTTTCAACAATGCTGAAACTCTTCTTGATGGCTGCTGTGCTTGGGGTTATGTACTGCTCATATCAGCCATGTGCAGCAGCAGCAGGATCACAGGGATGCAGAATCATAGGCACAAGACAAATGCCACGTGGTGAGATGGCCACAAGGCTCTCAGAAAGACCACATCAGCTACCATTTTAATTGGCCAGTTTTGTTTTAATTATACCCAATATAGCTAATACACTGTGTGTTTACCTCTGAACTGTTTGCTTTGCTTCCAAAGCCAGCTGTGAATGTCAGATGGACCAATGAACAACTAGCAGCCAAAATAAAAGCCTGGAGAGGTCAAACAGTCACTTGAATAGAGATAGCAAGACCCTGCAGAGAGATGGGTAGATCTACAGTACTTTAAAGCAGTAATTTAGAATGAAATTCTCCTTTTAGCTCTGAATCCTCTGGAAGGATGTGATACAGTACACCTGAACTTTTGAGATAGATGCAGGAAAATTCAAAACTTGCCACGTAAGAGGTTACTGACAGTTTGCAGGTGAAGCAGTAATGGCTAAGCCTCTAGCAACCTGAAGGGATGCCTCTGTGATTGGATTTCAGGGAAAAAGAAAGAACTGCTAAGGCAGCAAAGTAGGTGCTCTTAAATAAGAATCAAGGAGCACCCTCACTAAAGTCTTCTCTTTGATATATGGACACTGTATTCAAACAATTGTTCCCTTTCAGGTCTACATAATTTAAAATTATTTTAATAATGCACCTTGCTGTAGCATGCAAATGCTATCTTGCATGCAATTGTATTATACAACAAAGCAAGGACCATCTGAACTAGTATTAATGCACAGTATTAAATCAGGTACTTAATCACTCATTTTAGTTTGATTTATTGAAGCTATTGTGTTCTTGTTCTATATTACTGAAAAAATTTAACAAGACACAACATGTCTCTGAATACAGCGATATGTAGGCTCACTTTAGGAAGCAACATAGATCACTCTGATTCTTAAAAACCCTATAGCACCATTAGACTTGCATATTAAAATACCCCTTTCTCCTCTCAAACTTGAACACACCCATATACTGCCTTATGAAGTGGCAAGTGGTGCATTAGTTTCCCATGTAAAAAGGCTATTAAGAGGACAAGATAAATTAATTTTAGCTGTCTACAACTGTTTTTTAAAAATACTAAAATATTTTTTACTGGAAGACTTTTAAAAATCGGTCTGTGAAGGGGGCTGAATAATTTTGTTTATGTTACTGCTCTGTCTTTATTTGGAGATAAATTATCACATTATTCTCTTTGCTCTCCCAGTTGCAAATTAAGTTGTCATTCAACAACTCATAAAGAGGGAAGCTGCAACAATCCATAAGAACAAATAATGCAGCTATTCTTTCTTTAAAAAATGTAGTTTTATATATGTACGGTTTTGTGATTCCCCCCCCCATTCTTTGTACCTGACTACATATTGACAAGATGCTTGTAATTTCTTTCCATAGCTATCTGGACACCATTAAAACCCTATTGATAGTAAATACAACTATTTTTCCAGGAAAAAAAAATCAATTTTCTAAGAGTTTACTTTAAAAAATGTTTCTTTTTGGCAATAAACTTTTGACTTGAATTAGTTTTCCCCTGAGAACACCAGTTCCAGAAGAAAAAGAACTAAAAAAGAAAAATGAGAAAAATGCCTCTTCCAAATTAGTATGCAGAGAGAATATCCAAAGCTCATTGATGTATTATGGTTTTACATCACCAAACCCTGATGCTTCAAGTCCAAACAAAATGAATATTTTCAAAATAATGGTATTATACAATAATGCAAAAAAATATTTATTGTGAATTTTTTTCTATGAAACTTTCACCTGGGAATCTGCATGGAAACTATCTAGCAGCCTTTAAGAAACTCTGCTGTGGATGTTTTTACATGAACTTGTGACATTTGGCAGTGATCTCTTGAATTGCAGTTATCAAAATTTTTTCTGTGTAAGAAGTTCTTAGGACCGTTCTTGTTTTCAATGGAGTGTATTTTTCATCAAGTAGACTGGAGAAACAAGATCTTTTCCAGAACTTTGAGTTGAACCTCCCTCCAAGGCTTCTGCTCTCTCCTCAATTTAAATTTCACAAGACAAGTTCTTCAAACTAGTGCAAATTGGCAAATACATGTACAGCAATGTTACACTCCCGTAGTTCACCTGAATTAAACAAGGTTCTGAAACCGAGGTAGGTATAAGGAATTTATCTCACTCATGATGTCAGTGCTGGATCAAGGCTGTGATCTCACTTCCTTACTGCTGAGTGAGCACTGTGCCTGTGACTCTTGCGGTGCTAACTTTGCATGAAATGAGAACAAAACATAGGCAAAAGTGACCCAGTATTTGTATTCTCAGCAAGTGAGAGTATTTTAGGAATGGTTTAAATAATTTTGAATGCCCTGAGTGTGAATGGTAGCATCTCACAAATTTTGTCTGGATCACTTCCAGTCTTATATCTACAGTGACAGGGAGAAAAACACCTGGGAATTTGGTGGTCTGCCATTATCCTATACATCAGCTATTAATGCTCTACTATGTCTTCCCTGGCTGAACAGATAGGGTCTCTTGAAATAGGTGCTGTTTTCTTACAGGAAGACACCAGATGGGACCTGAATTTTTACTTTCTGATTAATATTTTTTTTTTCTGTCTGTTATTCTGGCTTTCCTGTACCCTACTGATTTACCATAGTACCTGTCCCACAAGTACACACCTCTTCTCCCTCGACTCATGTTTCCCACAGTCAAGCAATTTTGTAGGTGCTTTTCTGGCTTGCACTGGACGTAAATGCCTGATGCTAGAAACGCTGACTCTGGCAAAACTGTGGTTTAAAAAAATCGGTTGGGAGAAAGACATCAACTTCTTACCCTGTATTACACCGGGCTAGTTAGTCTAGCAGTTTGAAATCCCTTTCTCTTCAACTGCAACAGCTAGTGAGAAAAGCTGCCTGGTCAGAGCCAATGCTTTCTCTGTGCAGGCTAACAGAGTGAGGAAGAGAGGACAGGAAACCTGCAGAGGCATGACTGCAAGGCAGCAGTGGTGGCATATCTAGTAGATGCAGGGCAGGCACAGGCTGTGGCTCTCCCACCCTGCAGACACTCCTGGACTGCTCCCTGGGTAGTATATCGGACACTTCACTTCATAGGCATGACTTATGGTAAAGCTTTGAGGAGCCTACAGCTTGTACTGTTTTCCTTGGAGTTGCTTAGAGGTTTAAAGTCCTTATCCATAGTTGCAAAACAGCATATGTGGCTGCATCATTTGTAATTCATGTTCCCAGAGGAACCCAGCATAAAAGAGCTGTAATCAGTGAATGGGTCTGGGTGTCCAGGAACAGCAGATGTCAGATAGACGAACACATCTCATTTTAGAGACCTAGGCTTCCCCTAGAAGAGTATTTACATTTGTATTTATTGAAAAGTTAGACTATGTGGATATTTTACCTGTCAACAGTAGTAACCTCATGCCAATAGGCAAATGGTTCTTTTACAGGATGACATCTGACCACAATTTATCTGATCATAGTAGCCTGACTACCCATAGACCTCAGTATCTTCATACAAACATTCAAGAACTTCATCCCTGTCTAACAGATGGGAAAACTGAGAGGAGAGGAACCAGGATACCTGTAATACAGTTGATAAAGGAACCAACACCTCAGGCACCCATTTGAGTGTTGTGTTCCCCATGTGTGTTCTCTGACTCCTGAGGAGGACTGTGCAACTAAATTATCTGTCTGACTTTAAAAAAATGAATCAGTCAGGGTCTAGGATATTATTGATAAGGCTAATCAGACTATGTAGCCTTTTCTCCTATAAAAAACCCAGCAGAGCTGTATTTGTTTTTAATTTCACGATACACAAAATAAACTGACAGAGAGTGTCTGCTAGTGGACCTCTCTGCAACAGCACTCAGTGCTAAAAACAACAAGTCTGCAGTGTAATATGATAGAGAAATTGTTCCGCAAGGTCTTGACTCTGACCTTACATTACCTGTATCAAAATAGTGCAAAAAAGGAGACACAAGAGACCAGCCAAGTCCCCTCTAAAATTATCGCTGGCAGCAGACCCATGGAGTGTAGATCATAGTATATTTCTATGAATAGAACTCAGAGGAGTTGTGGAAGATTTGCAGATCCTGTAATTTTGCAGCTGAAGCTGACGACTGGCAGCCGACCGCGGCTCTGGTGGCTGAGGAGCGAGCAGGACGACTCCGAGCTGTCCAAGGGAGATCTACAAGCAAGTTGCAAGGTACTGCAGTACTTGGAAACTGCCTATCTTTCAAAAGCTTTTTGTCATATCAAAATAAATGTCAGGGAATACAAGCATGGCAACATTCTCCAGTTTATCAAGTGAAACCTCTAAAGAATCTCTTGAGCCTCTGTTTGCCAGTTGCACAAATCATCAGCCTGCTCTTGGACGTGCTTACCAGCCTTAGTGGGTATTACTTCTACTAGAAGGTATCTGAAGGGTCAGGACCCATGAGTTATTATTTCTACTGCAACGCCTAAGGGCACTAAATAGGAATTAGAATACAAGGCATCGAACAAGGCACTTAAGCATGTAGTGAAGAAGTTCTGGCAATCTGCAGTTTGAAGCAGACGGCAGTGAATGTGTAGCAGAGAAATAGGGAGGAGAAGCACGAAAGGAGCGTAAAAGTGGTCAGAAGTTAAATACCAGCACTGTTTGATGAAGAAGCACTTATTAAAACCAATTGTATATGGACATTACATATATTGGCTGAAAGCTTATGTGCAAGGCAAAAAATATACGTGCTGATAATTAGTCTGTGTTTTAGGTGTGGAGGTTGCACTTCCCTGTGCAGTGACATTACAGATGTCTCGAAACTGTGTCTTACTTCTAAAAGTTGTTTATAATGTGATTGCAAACAGCGAGTGTATTGTTTCAACATGGTTAATGTATATGAGCTGCATTTCGGTTTATAGGTGCACACAGATTGCCTGGAAAAATACCAGGCCATTCTTTTTTTAAGTTAGTGATGAAGAAAGATTCAAGTCTACATACTCCCTTCCAGTGTAAAATCATACAGGGGGAACAAAATGAGTCCAAAAAATCTACAGTTGTTTGGGTCTTAAATTTCTATAAATTACCTAATGCCCTCTTTATGTCTGTGAGATTATCTGAGATGCCAAATAGGGATATTTTAGGCCAAGAAAGGGAGAAAATAAAGACTGGGAATGCATGAGAAATCCAGACTGCCATGCTGTAGATTCTCAGCATAGACATGCAAAAAGACTTTTTCCAAAGGCTTTCCTCTGACCACCACCAGAACCATCAACAAAGTCCAGCTGGTTGCTGTACTGCTTTTGCCTCCATGACCCATGTGTGCAGTCTGGGAGGAGAGGACTCATGCGGTATAAATGGATTTAATGCTGTTTTAAGCCACGTTAACTGTACTCAACATTCACAGCATAAGGTTCCCAGGTATCTGAGTGGAAAATATCATTCAGACCTGCTGCTCCTTAGCTCTTTGTACATCCCCTAGTATGTCTCCTATTTCCCTATGACCTAAAAACCACTTGAACGTGTCAGAGGGGGAGGGCATGCAAAGGGGAGAGGTAACATCAAATATTGCTTTCTTGGATGAATTTTTCCCCCACTTAATTAGAAACTATATAAAGCAGAAAAATGGACACGCCAAATGTAAAGACATTGAACAATAAATACTGTCTGTGTTTTACGTTAGAAAACAGAAAAGAATGCAATTAAAACTTATTTATAAACAGATTTTTTTTTTCTTTTTTCCTTTTTTTTTTTTTTTTTTTTTTCCTCCCTACTTGTAGTTTTTCTCCTGTCTCTGCCGACTGCCTCTCTGGAAATTAATTACAGAAATGCACAGATAAGCAGCAGTGCAGAAGCTGAGCTGGGATGCACAGCTTAATAGAACTATGTGGTTATAGTTTATAGACAAAGAGAACAGTCACTGAATGGACCCTTCACATAAGCCTCCAGATTCCTCAAGCTCCCCTAGCAGTGGTGGGATGTGTGGTGTTAGGTGTTCTGTGCAGAACTCTCCCTGAACAGTGAGAGCTGCATTACTTAAACTGCCAACTAGATTATGCACTTTCACGTGCTCAGTTGTAGGAGTTCAGAGCTAGGCTTGCCAGGGATGGCACAGAAAGAAGGTGTGCTGATGAAGGAGCAGGACACCCCTGTTAAAAGCTGTGCATCTCATTTCTCATGCAAGGTTGTTTTCACTCATTTTCCTGTTCTTCAGCACTTAATGATTTTTCTGTCATCAATGGAGTTTTAATTGAGTGGGATTAGGGGTGGATTAAAGGATCTCATCAGAGCTCATACTCCCTGCATCCACTTCCTGTTGAGTCCTCTCAACAGAAGAGCTTTTGACATTAGGAAAGTGAAAAATAATTAAGACAGCGACACAGTGAGGGAGAATTTAATTGAAATGTAACCAAGAAGTTACAAGTGTAAAGGCAAGCGTGTCATAAAATCTTAGAGATCAGAGAAGGACATGGTTTATGTCACTTTGTCTGCTTCTGGATTTCACCTGGCTGTATACGAGAGGGTTTTAAACTTTGGTAGACACAAAGACATCACCTCAACCCCTTCCTCAACTGCTTATGGATTTTTTTATGAAAGGCACTTTCCAGAATATAGCTGAATCAATATTAAAAATGTTGTAAAATTCACGACACGAAAAGCCAATGGATTTACATTTCATTCTGTATTTACATTGGATTTAGAATCAAAACTACAGTAGGAGCATAAACCCTTTCTTTCTCCTTTTATGCCAGGGAGAAGCAGGATATCAAAATTATGCATTTATTTGGGTTAGTTCTCTTTTTACTTTTTTCTTGAAAATACTTTATCTTATCTTACCAGGAGAAAAAGGGGACTGAATGGAGTCTCAGAAAATGAATCTATTGAATACTTAACCAGACATGGGAGAAAATCCCTGACCTAGCAAAGAAAAGAAAATACTCTCAGTGCTTTCAGTGAGCACAGTTTCATATATTGCTTCCCACATAAAGCAAAAGCTCAGTTCTGCTCTTCGTGTCCTACTTTAATCACCAGCAGTTACACATGCAAATCCACAGCAAGACTGTAACTAGAACGTTTAAGACTAATTATATGGCTCTGGGAACAATGACCAAATCTCATCACAAACAATTCTTTGTCTTTTAGACACTATAAAATCTTCTCCAGTAACAAAAATTTCCTCTCAGATACACAGAGCAGGTCTCAAATCTGACATGCTGCTGACATTAATGGAACACTTGTATACAGTATATATACAAGTCAAAATTTGCCATAAGGTTCTGTGAGGATATTACTGATATTTTCTCTTCCATGTCTGTACGTAAAAGAAGCAGTGACATTTCAGTCTCTTGGAGGATGTTTTAGATATGGTTCTAAATAAGGCTCAGTTAAGTCCTTCAAAGTTACATCTATCCAAAGGGATCCAAAATGCTCTAGGCTAAAAATATTTTCAGGATAGACATTCTTGTAAATTGTGCTACCTGTAAGTCTTACATTAAGCATGACTTTGTGTGACCATTTCACTTCCTTCAAGTTGTCCCAGCCCCACATAAACCTGCCTAAATAAAGGTGATTGAACATATCAGTAATTTGGTGGGTTTAAAAAAAATATTAGTTTGCTTGTTATTATTTATTTAATCAGAGTTACCACATCACTGGGACATATCCTCTTCCAGATGAAAATCTGTCCATGAGGGATGAGAAGATCTGCATTTTTACAGAATAATTTTTACTCGTGATGCTATCACATCTTTGTGAATTTGTTTGCTAGTGAACCTACGTAGTAATGTGAAGCTGTCTGTTGAATGCCTGTAGCTCTTTGACAGTCAGCACATCTGCAGGGAACATGTGAGATTTGTTGACATCTAGTAGCCTGGCTAGTTTCACCACGTATGCATAGTAGCATTCAACCTTATGGGGTTACCAGGTATCTGCGAATTTGCAGAGGTGTCTGAGAGACCAACTGTGTTTGCACTGCACAGCTGTTTTATGCATATGTAGTAAAATAAATCCAAACAGTCTGCAAAACATGAGAGTTACCTTATAATGGCAACAGGCTTACTTCACTGCACATATGGAGATACTTCTCTCCAGAAGATCCCAGACAACGGTTGGTCGACCTGTACTTAGGAGACTGGATTTCAGACAGATGCTTCAAATTTGCCAAATATTGCTGTAACGATGCAAAGTCATTGCTAGTATTTCACATGAAAACACATGTCAGAGAAAAAAGAGGAGTTCCAGGTTCCCACCTATTTTTAAATGCGTATAGTTGGGTGTGGAACGTTGTGGACTCAGTCAAGTGGAGAACAGCTGCAAGGAGGCTGGGAATCGCTGTTGAAGGGCAGGAGCCAACAAAGATGCAATGAAGCACAGATAGAGGGAGTGAAATTGACTTAAAATACAGCTAGGAAGGGAAAACTCAAATTTACAGCAGCTTTTTAAAAATTTCCACAATAAGTAAAGACTGCATGTTTTCTCTGGATTATTGTTCCCAGCATTCAGAAAAAAATATTAATGGAGAATATAGCTTCTAAAAATATAATTTCATGTGTTACTGTGTATTTGCTAATACTGATAGGTACTTGACTATAATGCATTTCTTAGTCATTTATGTATTTTTCTGAAAACATATTATTTTAAGCATGTGACTTTGAGCTCAGGGTGTTTAAAACCAAATATCACTGTGTAAAAGATGTTAAACTGTGAAAATTATAATTAGAATAACTCAAGAGTCAGATTCAGACATCTATTATATGTTGCTGAACTTCAGGTATAATAGGGTCTGTCTCACGTTGATGCTAAAATAGGAATACTGTAAATGAAGTGGAAGAAAAATTATGGCACAGGATCCAATGAGTTAAAGCTTTCAGAGCATCAGTCTAGCAGTCAGATATAATCTAACATGGCCAATAGATTCTCCTGAAGTGCTCCTTGCCATTACAAGGCAATTATTGAAAATAGGCAGAAGAGAAGAGGAGATGTTTTCAGCATCTTCCACAAAAGCAGACAAATGAGAAAACTAAAACTCGTGAGATGCTTTGGAGTTCTCTAAAGCAAAGGACATCAACTCTAAGAGTGACTGAGAACTATTAGTGTCTGTGCTATCAGTCATTTTTTTTTTCCTTTGAAAAAGGGAGCTGTAAGGCTGATGATGCTGGGAAGGAGCTCTTATTGAGTTGAAACAGCTGCTGGGGATAAATAAGACAAGGAGAAACGTGTGTGTACACAGGTCTCAACTTCTCCTTCATAACCTTTTTTCTTTTAATGTCTGAGATTTACTAATTGTATTGCAATTTCAGTTACAAACTCAGTCTTGGGCTTCACATTTACTACTGACAAATACTAGATTTACATTTATGTTTCAGGTAGAAGAGATCACAGGAAATAACTCCTTAACTAAGTGCATCTGCTTTTGGTTACATTTATTTTCTTATTTGTGATCATTGTTCAGATTTTCTGGAAAATGTTTTCCTTAGAAAAACATTATTCAGCAGTAGAATTCACTCCTATCCTGGAATAGCTATTTCGAGACTACTGGCCATTTCTAGGTCTTTTAGTAGCTCAGTTAAAATGCTTCTAGTTCAGTTGACCGTAAGAGTTCAAGTTAAGCGTGTAAAACAACCACTGTGAGCAGAAGGAAATTGCCTTCCTCTATTTCCCTATGATATACAGAACTGCATGATTTAAAAGTGTGATAGGACATTTATAAGTGAATCTGACCACTGCAGGAGTAGAATAACAAGTCAGATGGAGAAGAAAAACAGTTTTCATATACTCAGGCAGATGCAATATTTTCACAAAATTTCATAGTTTGCACAACTTGTTGAAATCCTGTAAGAGACTGAGAAGCACAGTCAGAACTTTGAATAAATTAGATGATATGATTTAGAAGCATTGCAAAAAACATCAGAAATCTGTATATAAAGAGGTTTTGCGGATCAAGGCTTTGAAATAAGCTGGATTTGTAATAACAAGGTTTTAGGAAGCATCTAGTCTAGAAGAATGTACAGCTAAAATATTTCAAGGCTGAAGTTTTCCATAACAGAGAAAAGAAGCATTTTGTCTCTTGAATCATGTTTAATTCTGAGCCCAAGGACATCACATTGACCAAAACTCTCCATAGATATAGGCAATTTGACATGATGGCCTAACTATCAGACTTCTGATGAGGTTTACGTTTCTCAGAGAAATTACAGGATGTGTGCCATCTTTGCTGGGCACTCTAATGAGTTTTTGGCACACAGGTGGAGGCAGTGCTGTTCATGCTTACCAAATAGAAGCTTTCTGAATTCAGATCCTGTGAGACAACCAGGTCTTGGCATGTAGTTCCTTGTTGTTCCTTCATAAGGAGAATACTAGAAAAGCAGGTCAACCTGCTTAGACTAGTATCATCTTTTATTTGGATAACAGTACAACTTCAGTTGGGGAAATACAATGGGAAAGGAGCAACATATGGTACAAAGTCATAGCCTGAACACACAGTTTATACTAACTTTGAAAAGCTACCAGGGAATTCATTGGAAACTATGTTAATCTGAAGTAGAAAGAGTTACTATAGTTACTAATACAATAGTTACTAAATATAATTCTCACTATATAAAGTGCACATTCTGTATCCTGTAAGTTGAACAGATAAAAGATCTTTAATTACGTTTGCCATGGTAATAAGTGATTGGCTTCCTTTTATATAGCTCCACTATAGACAGAGTATGTGCCTAACACTTTGAATGTTTTCAACAATTCAGCATCAGCCAGGAGAATTAGAGTTCTTGCTTCCTCTCCTTTTTTATTTAAAGGTTGGCAGTAATTTTTCATGTCAATGTCATGATTGATGTGGGTTAACTTTCACTAAAAATCTTCTGAAACATTTTGAGTAATGTTAAAAATTATGGCATGCAATACATCAAAATATTTTTCTAGGCTTCCTGCATAAGTAAATAAACACTAGGGAAATGTGGAAGGCATTCATAGTATTTTGTATGCAAGTTTCAGACTGCATGTTGCAGGTTTATATGCTGCATAGCTTACACTGTGATGTATGTTACATTTTATTAAAATACATTGTGGGTGGGGAATAGATGGTGTTCTACTACATTTGTGTATTTGTCCATGTCAATTTTAAATGGAGATCAATTCACTAGGAAACGTATCCAAGCATGGATTATGTAGCCTGTCTGTCAAGTGTCAGTTTCCCGGGGAAATACTAATAGCAAATCCTCAATCTTAGGCCAAATGTCAAGGCTGTAACGTCCAGCACTCTGAGTATAGAACATGGGATTACAAAAATATCTGCCATTGACAGGCAAATATTAAAGCCACTGATCTTCAGTGGTCAAGATCTGAATAGCACAGAAAATCCCTCTAAGACATAATTCCTAAAGATAAGTAGAATAAAACAAGATGAGGAACAGGTGAAGCAGCAGTGTATTTTCCTAAGAGAAAAAGAAAGAGGGATGTCTACTGTCACTAAGTAATGTAGGTTAAAAAAACCCCCAAAAATGGTAGGCAGGTCACTGGCTGGTGTACAGTGTGGAGCTCTCCTCTTTTTTTTTTTTTTTTTTTTTTTTTTTTTTACAGTCAGAGTCTTCCTATCCACCCTCATTAACAGACCATTATAGAAACCTGTGGAACTGAAAAGTCTGCCCTTTTTTACCACATTTAGATAGGTCGGTGAGGTGCTCATGAGAGATATCTAGAATCCCTGCGGTCAGTCCATTCAGAATAGCTCAGACCACTCACATGAAGAGTCTACCTGTCTATTTTTCACATATCAAGAGCACAGGTCCCTAAGCAAGGCGGTGAGTTTATAGACTTGAGAATGCAGCCTGTACTTCAAGGGCAAACAAAATAGGCTCTTGCTTTGAGTGAAGTGAGATTCTGAGAAGACCACAATATAACTGCAGAAAAGATTCAGAGATGCTGTAAAACTATCACAGATCACTATCAGTAAATGTTAGAACTTCTCACCATTACAGTCTTTACTCCTTCATATTTTTCTTTCCACTTCAAATTTATGTTATGTGCTATCTAAACATAAGGGATGAACTGTTCTCTGAAAGTATTTGTCTTTCTCCTAAGATAATTGTAATAGACAACTAGTTTAGATTAGACATTGTGTGATTTTATACCATTAAACTTAGGTGAGTCCCACATTTAATGCATATAGATAAATACAAATAGTTAAAAACATTTTAAGATTCTTTCAAATGCTGAGTAGGAGGTAGTCATCTTGGGAGGATATGCTTCAGTATTTCTGTGTGTTCAAAAGTACCTAAGTGAACTATGTCTTGGAAAGCTGCATGGCATTGGGAGGGTGACAGAAAATGACCGAGAGTGTTTGAAATGCTGTATTCAGTATCATATATACTATTCTCTGCTGAGGTGCACAATAAAGGAGCTAGACTCTCAGCAAGTATTTAATCTTTGCAAAAATTGTAGAGTACCATCTACCAGAACTGTCAAAGCTCAAACTACATCATTTCAGTGTAATTTTTATTTTTCCAAATACTCCTAATGTATTTTCATTGCTGTCTTGAAATTAATCAGACAATGGCTTTTTTATCTTTTAACTGTATAGTAACCACCAACAAGAAACTTTTCTGTATTTCCATGGCTTAAGGCACCCGTGGCCACAGAAAAAGATATACCCTTTCACCCAAGATGTTAATTGTTTCCTAACCTGAAAGAAGACCAACATACTGCTGGCAATTTATGAACCTTTTGTCCTACCAAGATATAGCTGTGCATAAATCTCGGAAAACTCTATTATTTAGCTTGTTGCAGCTCTATAAAAGAGTATGAATAATACAATATGCACTTCTGTTACTTTTCTGGCAATCACATTGTTTTCTCTATTCCTACATTTCTTAGCCATAAAGGAAGGTTTCAGAATTTTGTTCTTAGAACCTAGGCTAGAAATTATTTTTATGATCCGCTCCATTTGCATGCTGTCTCACATCTGTCAGTCCACTATGAGCAACTCAGAAACTTCTTCTGCATAAATTACAGTAAGCCTTATGGCAATTATTGCTATCTTTACTGATCCATGCAAACCCATTTCTTCTCTCATTCCAGAAAGCACGAAGCCTCTTCTTTTTAGGGAGTTGTTGACCATATTAAGATTTTCAGCAAAATAGCTGTGCAAGTAGAAGTTAACCAGGCCCCAGAGAGGTCTGGTTAATTAGAAGTTTTTGCTACATGGCACAAGTGAATGGATTGTGGGTAAGATACTACATGTAGATTTTTACCCAGAATGGACAATTTTACTTTCTATTAATTAGGGAATAAATTATAAAAATAAGGTTATCTGTTACACTGGAGTACAAGAAGGCCAAGTCCGAGAGTTGTTTTGGTACTGGACATTTTGTTAAGACATCTGCAAATGTAGGCTATTAAAATAATAATCATTTTTAATGATGTTAATACAGAAATGAAGTGAACCAGTAAGATAGGGGGCACATGTTCAGGTATCGTTTAGGAAAATGAAGTTCTGAAGTAAATGAACTGGGGAGTAAAAAGGCATGTTTAAAAGACAGACTTTTTGGTCTGCTTTCTGAAGATGGCGTCTTTGGTTCCTGTTATTCATCTCATCCTGACAAGTTGAAGGTTTTGTGATACCAGCTTGTTAAGAGGTTTTGCTTGTTTGTGTGTTTCTGTTGGTTTAGGAATGAAAAAGCTAGCTCAGGTCTTGTTAGACTTCTGCTGTGCACTTCTTCAAAAAGGCAGGAATAATGTTTTTCTAATGCTGTCTTCAGAGACACAAAATGAATAAAGGAGCAGATTGCCCTGTCTTTATGAGACAGCTAGCAGGTTGTATCTTGATCTGTTGAAGGACTGTTCCCTCAGGATTGCTGTCATGGTCGTAAGCCATGTACTGGGCTGTAATTCAGTCAATTAAAAACACATAAATAATGTTTGAATGCTACTTAAGACCATGCTCACTGTCTCCTCTGTACCTATATGGAGCAGGCCAGTAGACACTAAATACCCATATAGACAGTATTCAGTCTGTGAAAAAGCCATAGGACAAAATCATCTTTAGATAGCAAATACTGTCTGTGTAGGATACTGGCTGCTCTTTTGGAAATGTGTCTCAAAACTGTCTTCTTCCATTTTGGTAGCAGCTGATAGAGTATCTGTACAGGTTCTATATTTTTTTGTGTCTTCTGGATTTAAAGGTGCTGCATAACTGCTCTTACTTGAGCTCAGCCTGGACTCTCATAAATACCTCAGCTTCTCAGAACAGATCTCCATCACACTGCAGCTAAGGCTCTTCAAGGATGACCCATGGCCCAAAGCCATGCAACATATAAGCCAGTGGCTTAATGAATGAACAAACAGGAGATGATTGTAGACACTTTCTAGCCTGCTCCCCTGCACACAGACCTCTGCTGAAATGGGGAAGGAATTGCAGGAACTGTGAGCTCAGAGCAGGGCTTTGTGTTTTGGTCATTTAATTCTTCAGGACACCTCAGAAAGAGAATTGTTGTCATTTTTATGTTTTGATTTATATTGTTAAAAACTCTAGCTTTTTTTTCAGACTGAATTGTTGCAATGAAAGTAAGCAACATCTGCAAAGTTTTGCTTAATTCATTCAGCCTTTGATCTATCTGAACTAAGGGATATTTCTTAAAATAAGTACAAATAATAATCAGGGGACATAAATTGCAGTGGTGAGGGATGTTTGCTTAAAGTAAGAGATGGAGGATCACTCTAACTTATCTTGTCTATCAGCTAGAAGTGATGACATTTTATGCTTGTCAGTCACTGAGGACTGGTATAGTTAGCCTTGAAAATCCCACCACTTCATTCTGAATACTTGTCTTTGCACTGTAACATCAAAATTGGTGTGGTATGTACCCAGTGAATATACTACGTACCTATGAAGTCAGGCAGTATGTGATTTAGTCGTTAAGGCTCTGATCTGAAATGTACTTGATGAATGTGTGTTGTGGTTTAACCTCAACTGGCAATAAGCGCCACACAGCCGCTTGCTTACTACCCCCCAAGTGGGATGGGGGAGAGAGCTGGAAGGGTAAAAGTGAGAAAACTTGTGGGTTGAGATAAAGACAGTTTAATAGGTAAAGCAAAAGCTGTGCACACAAGCAAAGCAAAACAATGAGTTCCTTCATTACCTCCCATCAGCAGGAAGGTGTTCAGCCATCCCCAAGAAAGCAGGGCTCCATCATGAATAACGGTTACTTGGGAAGACAAATGCCATAACTCTGAATATCCCCCCTTCCTTCTTCTTCCTCCAGCTTTATATGCTGAGCATGATGTCACATGGTATGAAATATCCCTTTGGTCAGTTGGGTTCAGCTGTCCCAGCTGTGTCCCCTCCCAACTTGTGCACCCCCATCCTACTTATTGGTGGGGTGGTGTGAGGAGCAGAAAAAGCCTTAACTCTGTGTGAGCAACAGTTTCCAGCACAAATCCAAAACATAGCCCCATGCCAGCTACTATGAAGAAAATTAACTCTACCCCAGCCAAAATCAGCACAATATGTTTATGTCCTGTTGAAGTCGATGGATTATAAGCATATGCTTGCCTGATTTTGTATGTGAGAATGCAGCAGATGAATGGAGCTAAATTGGAAATCTATTTTCTTTGGCCTGTATTTTTTAATATCCAGCCTGAAAAGCGTGTTTTTCAAAGATGTTGAGCAACTTCAAGGCAAAGTAGGACCTTGATGTTCTAAGGGGTGCCCCGTTTTACAGCTTTACATGTGAAGTATTACACACCTTTTGCCAGGGAGGCAGAGAAAGAATTAATTGTATAAAGTTTTCATAAACACTGGGATACACAGGTAAAATGAACTTCGTAAGAATAATGATTTTTTATTGATAACTGGTCTGAGTTGAAATTAATGTGTCTTCTATCTGCAAACAAGAAACAAATTAAAAAATAGAATAGAACATATTCAGTGAGTAGCAGATCTGTTTGGTACAGAAAATTTTATGAAAAGTTAAGATATGCAAAAGTCTTGAGAGCTTGAGATTCATCTGTTATTTTTGAAGGATTTTTAAACTGTTTTGAAAAGGATTTCTAGAGGATTTTTAGACGTATTTATAAAGGATAGAAAAAAAATATTAAAATGCAAGAAGATATAATTAAGTGTAACAGAGCGAAGCTGTGCAGAGAAAAACTTAACCTGGACAAGCAGAACAAGAGTGTTAATTACAAAATGCACTAAATTTTTAGAAAGTTTCCCAAGAAACATAATAAAAGTCTCATTATTGACTGTGCAGAAGAATGCTTTCTGGTAATGTGTCCCTAGCAAAGCCTAATTTAGCTAATATAATGGTTTTTTTGAGTCCTATTTTGTAGTTTTTTGGATGAAGAAAGTATTAGTAAAAACCTCTGATTTGTCTGAGTTACCTCTGCACAAAAAATGGAGATGATATTAAGAAGTGAACAAGATGAGTACTGTATTTTTTTCAACTAAACTATACTGCCCAGTTCATAGTTTTGGGCACTCAATCTGGGTAAACAGATATTTTCCATCAGTCCAAATCTTCCAGTCCATTGCTTCAGCAACCTGATGGAGATGATTTGGCTTGTAACAGGTCAAAGCCATTGGATCAGAATGGAGGTTAGCTCTAACATTGAAAACATAGGTCCTAAAATATTGACAATAATTAGGATACCTAAATGAATACCTAAATGACAGCTATCAGCTTGATACATGGGCAGTCTTCTGTTCCTCTTGGAATTGGACAACTCTGGGAATCAGATCAGAACTAAACTAGGACATATTCAATTTCTATTCAAGGCACTGAATATACTTTGAACCATATTTATTTTGTTTTATGTGTTTGCTTTGCTGGGGAATGTGTTACTAGCCAAGGCCTTAAATCTCTCTGGCACAAATTACAAGTTTTAAATAAATAATTTGCAGATAACTCTATAGGTACCAAACAGAATTCTACCTCTGCCTCCAAGAGTATAATGAACATAGCTGTAATGTAATTCCTCTTTTCTGTTTTCCCTGTTCAGATTTTGAAAAGAGTAGAGGGCCCAGATGCAGTGCATAGTCAGAAAACACAGATGCTAGAAGTCCTCACAGGTCCCCAAAGGACCTGCTAAAGTACTTTCTAGCATCAGTTGTATTATATATCATCATAGGAAACACTTAACTAATCTTGGGAAGCGTATTTTAAAAATCCACAAGGTCCAAAGAACATACACTTTTCAAATATATCAATATCACAAGTGTATCAATATTATTCTGGTGACAACATCAGAATTTACTGACAGCTAAATGGACCCAAACCATTTTTTTTTCACTTGGTGGGGAACTGCTCAGCAACTGTAAAGATATTTCCTGGACAGAACCTAATTCATCTTCTAAAGTGATTAAAAGGATTAAAATAATGCACTTACAAACAAAAAATATAATATAGGGTAAAACTTGTGCTCAAATGTAAAAAGAAAACTCCTATTGTTGTTAATCTCTAAAGTTCCATCAAGGTCTAACCAAACTCATGGGACAGAATGAAGACAGTAAATGGATTATTTTACCGATAGGAATAAAGTGGTAAAATACAGAGCTCTTCAGCAATATAATAATTAATTATGTGTACAGCTTTCTACAGTGTACAACTAACAAGTGATTAATAATAAACTTTAATTTATCTAGAATCTTCTACAGAAATTTATCCTAAGGCTGTATGAAACTGTATTAATTTTGTTAAAAGAAAAGTATTTATGTAGCAAGAGTTACATCATTAATTAGCATGTGAGCTTCCACCTTTGGCTAGCAGCAGAAATGCCAGCGTGATCAGTAGCAGGTGCCTGTATGTGATATATGTGATGCCATCATAGAAATTGGCAAGCGGTACATAGGAAACTGCATAATGGATTAATATACTTTAGCCTAGGTCTTCAGATACTGTAAACTGACCTTCCCTGCGCAGTGTGGAGGGTGAGACCCGGCAGAGATTGACAACTGCCAGAGCTGTCAGCAGGGAGATGCCTCAAGTCAGCACGTCCATCATGCAGCTGACCAGAGAACATGCATGGGAGACCCTGGGACCCCTGAGGGGGATAGCGAGGCACCTTGATTCCCCATCAAAGGGTTTATAATTCAGATTTCCCTGGCTTAGGGAAGGTCCCCTGCTCCCTCCTTGTTAGCCTCTGAAGAGAGCTTGTGCCCTATCTACACAGCCATTTGGGCTGTTCCTTCAGTAGTTGCTGGAGGTGGAGTCTGCCCAAGTCCATTTTACTCTGTAGTCCCAGGATTACAGCATGAGAATTCACCTCCTTTTTGGACAGCAGAAGCTGACAGAAAACATGTATCCTTTTATTCACAGTAACAGCCAGCATGACCTGGACATCTTTCACTGTCAGCAAGAATGAACCTCGCAGCCCACTTACTAATACATTCCCTCAGTAGAATCTCAGTGAAAATTTACTGAAATGCAATGTTGCAGACATTCAAACAAGTGTTTTTTAGCTTTGTTGCAGTACTTGGATGTTATACTTCGTGGTATTTCAGTTATTTGTTATTTAATGACAAATCTAGTGGAAGTGTCCCGTTTTGCTCTCATAGGTGCATACAAGCTTTTCTCCACTAGTCTGTGAGGTTTTAGCAGGAACAACCACTTGAATCTTTGCAGACAAGAGTGCCATTTTCTAATACAAAGTATAAGATTTTATGCTCCTTCCCCATCTTTCCCATTATCTCTGTCCCTGTGAACAAAGAACGTGATAACACACAGCAATATATAAAAGCTGAAGGAATGTAAGAAGCAGAAGTTTCTCTCTCTCACACATCATGTTCATTGTAGTGCAGGAAGTTCACGATGGCCAACCCAAAATATTCAGAAAATGTAAGGCAACACCAAAGCATCACAAAATAGATGAAAAATAAGGTACCTATGTGTGTAATCAGAACTACATACACTCACATTTCAAATTATATGAAAACACATATTTGCTTACACATTTAATTTTTAATACACATTTAGTTATTGTTAATAATTTTTGACTTTATATGTGTAAATACAGAGATATGTATACATGTATGTAAGATTCCTCATATTTGTCTTTCAGTTTTTCAATCTTCAGGCTACAGTTGCTACTACTACACTATCTAAGACTTGTAGACCTAAAAATATACTGAAGTGAACCATCAATAAACAGTTCACAATTTGTTAGTGCTCTATTGTTCAATAGCTATACATCTATGGAGGAAAGAGTCTTCTATGTGGAATCAATGGATATCTAGATTTTTAAGCTTTGGAGAGTTTGAGGTGTTTTTTTCCCCCTATGCACAAAAAAGTCAGACAGAAGAAGTTAGAAACCAAAATTCAAAACTCAAAAAATACGTACTTTGTTACTGTTATTTGTCCAGCTCTGGTACTATGTTAGTATGAAAAAATATTCCTTTCCCAGAGAGAAAACCCATTAATATTTGTGAAATGTTTAGATACTGTGATAAGAAGGATCGTGTTAGTACTTAGACAGATGTATCTGCAACATCTGGCAGTAGATTTCACAGCCCAGTCAGAGGTCTGGCCTTGATGACTCTGTTTAATTATCTCTTGGCTAAGGAATGTATGTCTTTCCCCCTTAACTCTCATAATCCTACCGAGATCCCGTCTGGGAAAAATATTGGGTAAATGAAAACTTAGCCCAGGGAGTTGATGAGATGAGGTAAATCTCAAGCTGACATATTCATGAATACTCAAAGTTTTAGCACATTTCTAGAATCTTTGGCAGAAGGACATCATTAATGTTTCAGAACTTCTCCTGATCTCTCTTTATTGCTCTTTGGCCAGTGTACCTGCAGTTTTCCAGTGTAGCATTTTTTTGATTACTGGAAGGAAGACAGTACCTCTTGCTGGGAGGACACTTCTTTAATGAATTGCAAAATAAAACAGAATATGACTGTGTAGGTAGCCTTAAACTTGGATATCAAAGTAGTACAACAATCAATCCTAGTAGTCATTCAGCTCTCTCGAGCATTAACTTTATCATATTTCTAGATGTTCTGCTTTACTAATAGAGCATTTGTTACTATTAACTGTACATATAATATTATACCTTAGCTAAATCTATCAAGGAGTAACATTTAGGTTCTGACACATGAGAGTCCTGAAGAAAGTTAATTACCATGATTCATTTCTTCCTCATTTCTACTGGTTTGGTAATTCTCTCTACAATGTTATTTTTTACAATTGAGCAAATAACTCTCAAGAAACTCTCACCTAATCTAAGTAGTGCGTTTGATTCCACTGAGAAGCATCCAAACTACAGAAAGATATTCCACAAAATACCATTGTATTAGATAGAACATATTTTTACACCAAAAGGGAAGTAAATTTTGGCACTTAAGGCACATACTTGATCTAAACAATGTTTTATATAGTTTTCTAGCATGGGCATGCTTTTCCTCAGTTATCTTCCCTATGATTTCTTGCAGTTTCCTTTGAGCACCTAGTATTCATTTCTAGCCGTACAGAATTTTGAAGGTAAAATGTTTTGCTGAATTTTTGTTAAAATCATGAACACTGAAACTGACCACTGCTTTTGGCAAATGGCACCTTGCATTTTCATGTCAAATGATCTCATTCGACATGACTGGCTTGACCTTTCTTCCAAGGATACTAGGTTGATGAATTTTTTTAATACAATATTGATAGTGCAAAAATAAAAATCCTCACTTGAATGTATTGTTTGTGTGTAGCATTTAAGCACAGAAATTTGAAAACTTAAAGTCCTTTTGCAAAGTATATAGTATTTTAAAGAAGCAGCCTAAAATTGCATAGCTGGAGAAAGGACAACTTCATTTTGGCTAGATGAAGCAAGACGGAATCATTGCTGATCAGAACACCATTTATTCCCAAATCACAGTGGATTTCTCTGAAGAAAAATAGAGTCAGGTCTATTCCTCTATGAATACTTGTCCATTCTTTTGCTACTCAGGACTAAATGTCTTAAATACTAAGTTGCAAAAGATTAATCTTACAATTACTGAGATCTTGATCTGACTGAATCTGAATTCTGTAGATGTCTGAGAGCAGTCATGCTACCCTTGCCTTTTAGAGTTCTGTCACTGTTTTCTATGGATCATTAGCAGAAGATTTACCCACAAGTGAACCTTAGTGAGAGTTCAGTAAGGAGTGGAGGGCTACATCCTTTTCTGGTATGAATCAAAACTCAGTCATATTACATCCTTTTACACCTGCTAGCATTTTTTAAATGTGCAGTGTCATCAGAAGCTGGTGAATGTATAATCAGAAGATAAAAACAGGTTTCTATTTAGACAGAAAAGACCTAATTTTAACTTGTTATGGGCTGCCGCCTATGGTTTCATGCTGTACATATTGCACTTGAAGAACCATCCATGTCAAAGGGCTTCCCCTCGTGCAGAGCACCAGCAGTCAGAACACCAGGAAAAATCAAGCTCTTAAAGCCTAATGCCTACAGAATGAGAGACTTCTTAATGATCTGCTAGATCAGTGACTAAAGAAATGACATAATGGCTCTTCTGCTGTATGGATTCAGTGAAGGCACAGGAGATCATATACCACAGTAAATCAAATCAAGAAATATTTAAATACTGTTTAGTTCATAGATCAGTGATCTGGTAAACTGTAATGGAGCTTTCTGAGCCATTATGATCTAATGGAAGAAATGCAAGTTCTGTTCATCTATTAGAAAGCAAGAACCACAGTGAAGCTGCAATGGTGTACTGTGTCAAAGCCAGTGTGGAACATTTTTAATTAACTATTCATCTGCTCATTAGTCAGGATTAATGCAGAAGGATCTATTAAGATCTACTGTCTCAAATAGTATGTCATGCCAGAAGTCTGTAAAGCCTGAAGATGTATTACCCAGTCACAGTACCACATTATAGACTGACAGAAAAATTACATCCTTAAAAAATAAAGCCGGCTCTGAGTAATGCTTGTGCAAGCAAATATCTTAAATCTTTTTTGAACTGCTGTTTTTCCCAGTTCTGTAATTAATCAGAAGAGCATAATCTGAGATTTTTTTTTCCCGAATCTCCTAACACAATCATGTTTATCAGTTTCTGTAACATCATTTAAGAAATCCCAGTTATACCTGCCTGAAATAATACTTCATCATATTTTGTCCTCATAACCCTGAAAATAAGAGTTCTAAAGTCAAATTATTCAGAGAGATGAGTTTTTTGATACAAACACTGGGAACTTGGTCTGTTCAGCCTTAAGAAGAGATGGTGAAGGGGAGACCTTATTGCTGTCTTAGCCACCTGTAGTGGGAGATGTAGAGAAGACAGAGCCTAACTCTTATTGTAGGTGCACTATGGCACAAGAGGCAATAGACACAAGCTTCAACAAAATAAATTACAATTAAATATAAAGATTTTTTTTTTTTCAGAAGGGTCATTAACTACTTGAGCAATTTGCCCAGAGGGGTTGAGGACTCTCCATCTTTGATATTGAAGGCTTAACCAGACATGGGTTCTCAAACAGATCTTGCTGGACCTGCTATGAGCAGGCATTGGGGCCTCCAGAGGCACCTTCCAAACTTGGTTCTGTTTCTGATTCCAAATTAGAAATGCAGACAATCTCTGCCTCAAAGTTTTCAAATTTCATATTAATGTAAAAACATATCTAAAATCTTAGACAGATTAAGTACAAATATTTGGAAGTATTTGCAAGATAACATTTGTTTTCCATCTAAAAGCTCTTTGCTGAGCAACTCAGCTTTCATTTCTTAAATCTTTTTTCTACTTTAGCTACTGCATATGAATCTATAAGTACTTTTATGAATGTATCTCCTCCCCATGTCACTCCAAAGGCCTTGAAAGTATGCTACTTTATTTTACAGTCTCAGATATTCCACAAAATATAACACACAACAATTTTCTTAAGAGGAGGCCTATGCATGTGTTCTATCATCTTTCAATAAGTAGGTTGTGTGGCTGGAAAAAAATGCTTAGAGTGCTCTCTGTAATAAGCTGAGATGTACTTGTAACACAGGCTGTCTGAGAAGAAGCTAAATATTTCACTCAGAGTTTCCCTGTGTTTGTATTTTGGGACAAATTTTGAGAAGAAGATTTGCAAGTTAAGATAAGTGAACAAGTTCTGGGTATACATTAGTGTGGCCAAAAGGTGTGGCTGAGATTTTATTGCTTTGGCCAAAGGCAGAAAAATGTGTTAACGTACTACAGGAGGGGGGAGATAGAGAAGACCCATATTAAAATTGAAATTTCACTGCCTATAATGTGTTTTTGGTCAATTCATGATCACCTGCATTTGGAGAACTTGATCCAAAACTTCAGTCATCTTTTGTTTATCTCAGCAGATTTTGGATCACGTCATTCTTAATGGAGCAATAATCAGGAGGCAATTAAGCTTATTTATGCACTTCTTTTGAAGAAAGAATAAAAAATCAGAAACAGCATGTGTATGTAATAAGGAGACAAAATTATGTCATTTCAGTATGTCACCTGTCCAGATTTACCAACTGTTACTGATATAGCTGCAAACTTTGAATACACTGCTCAATGTTCTGCTGAATCATGCAGAATACTTATTGCAATAAAGACCTGTCATTGTGTATTTACAAATGTTCTGGCTATATTTGGAAATGATATCTAGGTGGATAGCACTGGAAAGCATGTGATGAGTGCCTGATAAGTTATCTTGCACTTTTGAACATAATAAAAACATATTCCACTTTTCTCACACTGTTGAATGGCCTTACTTGCTGTATTATGAAGTAGAAAGTGCTTCTCTTTTCTTTTTTTTTTTTTGCAGAAAGACACATATCAGCGTTGTCTTTCAGATCTGACTTTAGAATTCATCTTAAACTGAATATTTTCTAACATTTAAATAAACCCCCCCAAATCTGATATCTGATACTAGTTCAAAGTGAGGCAATCAGCTAAGAGTAACTGAAAATAATTACTCAAAGAGCAAGAAAAAAATCAATAAAATAACAAATCAGTTATGACATACCACAGTTATGATACACCTGTGACCTCAGCCTCACCTGCAGACCTCTGAGTACATATTCCTTCACATTTCTATACACTCAGTGAAATAAAGAACAGCAGGACAGCTGATGAGTCTTGGTGCAAGAATTGTGCCTAAAGCTTGCTATTTTTATTGTCCAGTGACGTGCATGACAAAAAGGAGGCCTTCACACTTTTCCATTGTCCAGAGAAGGTGCAACCTCAAATCTAGGAAGGTGTTCCCAATTAAATGAGGTATGTTTCCAATTGCATCTCGAAAACCTCCCGTGATGCAGACTCTACCACATCAATGGGGAGGTTGTTCCAGTGAATGATAGTTCTTACTATAACAAATTTATTTCTTATGTTGAGATGAAACCTCTTCTGGTGCAATTTGTACCCATTGCACCTTCTCTTCTCCATGTGGTTCTTTGTGAAAAGACAGCCTCTCTCCTCTTTGTAGCCAGCCTTGAAGCACTTGATGAGGTCCCTCCTGGGCCTTCTCTTCTCCTGGGAGAAAAGACCTAACTCCTTCAGTCTTTCCTCATCAGGCAGGTTCTCCAGCCCTTTGATCGTCTTCATACCCTGATGTGGTCTGGAAGAAAAGTCACGGGGGCAGTGTGGCCAAGCTGGGGCCATGCGATGGATGCTCCCAGGGCCAAGCTGGGGGATCCTCAGGCTCTCCGCCTGTTGTCAGTCGTTGGATTGGGTAAACAACACACTGTTCTTGGTTGGCTTTTTAAAAAATCCCCACAAACCTGGCAGCTTCCTTCTGCTGTTGCTTTTGCTCACCACCTACCCTTCTGGAGAGTGCTGTTACTGCTTTCACAGTGTTTGGAGGGTTGTTTGCACTTAAGGTACTCCTGTGCTTGTAAGTAAGCTGTGGCCTTAGTGGCCTTATCCTGTAGGGCTAGCAGAAGCTCATATGCCAACACCACGGTCAACTGAGACTAATTTCTGGTAACTGCTAAGCCCTTCTTGGAGGGTAGCTTCGTAATCTCACAGGACCCTTTATGTACAACCAATTCCAGAAGCTGACCTTCTTGCCCATTGCCTACCAGAGCAGTGGTAGATTTGGCCACCTCAGAGAGTAATGCCAACACAAAGGCTTGAAGAAACAGCTAAGGGGAAGACAGGGAGCTTTGTGGTCAGAGGCAAAGCTGGCACCCTAACATCAGAGCAAATGACAGAAGGAGAGAACATTTTGTTTTCTCTAATGCAAGACTGTAAAGCTCTGAGCTCAGTGAAGAGGAAGATATAGTCCAAAAGACAGGCAGAATGTTTCACATAAAACAGTCTCACTACTAAGGAAGTGAGAGGCGAGAGAAATTTTTTTGAAAGGAGAGGAAAAAGCTAGACGTTTATTCTATTCATCAAAGGAAAGAGGGAAGAAAATGAATCAGAAATCAAAGATGGAATATCATTGGTCTTGCTGACAAAGCAATCAGCAATCCCTTCAGAGCAAGTACAGGGGTTTGTTGAACAAAGCAAAGGAATTTAAAAGTCTTGAGCAAAATAGGGTCTTTCCAGTTATGAAATTAGACATAATTTTAGAACAGCATTTTGATTTAGGAGCTGTAAAGAATTTCTGCATTAAAAACCTGTAAATCCCAATTTTGTGATGTACAATTAATAATGACTTTGTCCAAACCCTCTCCAGCCTCCTTTGTAATTCTCTTAAGAAAGCATTAAATGAGGGCATTCTCACTTTAGTTGAAAATCAATGACACTTCAACGAAGCATGCATTTCCAAAATATTATGCCAGTGAGAGGCATGCAGTTCTGCAGCTAAGTCAAGAGGCCAGGACTTTGTAAGTAATACTGCTGATTTAGTAGTGGAAATCTTGAAAAAAATCACAATCAACAGCTTCAAAATTTTAGGTGCCATTTTTAGTCCCCTGGGAGTCTCAGGGTAAACCCTTGGGGTTCCTCACTTCAATTTGAATAATGCAATGCTCAATCAATACAAAGCAAAGCAGAATGATTTTTAAGGTTTCTTGTTCTGGGATATTTTGTATGGATGGGAGAAAAGAGAGTAAAAGGGCAATGTGGAGAAGAAGCAAGTATCCAGAGTTTTATATCTGACCATGCCTCTGGGTGACCATAGAAGCACAGACTGGTGCTTCCATCTTGTGCAAACATCCTGCTCCTGTTTCTGCTTAGTCTCTATAGATTGTAATCTCTCTGTATCTTCAGCATCTCTTTGTACCACCATTAGAGCTGGCTGAAATTGCTTTCAGATGGGGTGGTAGAAATAATGAATAGGGGTGTATCTGTACTGGATGAAAAGAGATCCAAAAGGGGAAGAAAAGGTAATGTAAGTATCAGAGTTACTGAATGCCTTACTTCCATCATAGGCAGAAAAGAAACAGAAACTGCAAAAATAAAACCAGAAATTTGTGTTCCCTGACATCACAAATCAGTTGCTGCCAATCTTTTCCTCTTCCAGCTCTTCCTTGCTGCCCACCATCTCTCTCCTATGGAAGCGTATGGATTAATTTACTACTTCTACTACTCTCCAACTTTTGGCTGTAGTATAGAAGTCATCAGCTGAGACTGCTTCCATGAAGTGGCAAATTATCTAGTGGCTAAAGCCAAGTTTCTGTTAAACATCTTGTTATCTTAGATACTAGTTATATAATCCCTTATCAGCAAAACTTTTTGTATGTTTGTGAGTGTGAGAAACTCACATTACAAAGGCCAAAAAGGAATTTCTAATGAGAAAGGAAGTGCCTGATTTTGGAGAAATTAACTGCTCCAGTGAATTGCAAAGATAAAGCAAAAGAAATTATCCAATAATTTGTCTGTTGTAATTAGAGATGGGCCTGAGCTGCTAAATTCTTTACCAGATCCAAATTATGGGGGCATCTGGAACTGGGCTTATGGTTTTGGCTCGTAGACTTTCAGTCAGGCCAATATGAAGAGCAGATAAAAGCTAAGGGACCTGGTCCCCTGTCACAGCATACAAACAAGTGCCATGGACTTTAAAGGCAGTTGCTCAATCCTATGGCAGAAGATCAGGAGCCAGTTACTGGAAGATATTTTCCCTTTGGTCATAACACTGAAAACTATCCTATGACACTGAGACAACAGTAATTAATTACTTGCCTCCTGTGGTGGGAGAGCTGAGACCCACAGCTTTTCAACACTAAATTTTACCACAGACACCTGGAAAGATCTAATTTTTCTTTCTGTAAAATGAAGCTTTCACTCCCAAACTTTGTCTTTTAAAACTTTTCTTTACATCTGTCACTAATTGGTGGTGATGTTCAAAGGAAGGGAGAGAAGTGGTAACGCAACCATGGGCAGTACCCGAAGATTTTTGTGAATCCTTCTCACTAGTTGGCCTCGCATTTAGTAGTCAAAGAACAGGACTAAATTACTGAATACCAAAGTATGGCATGCAAGTGCATGGACACCTTGCGTGATGGAGCCTGAACGATGTATTTTGGGTCTGGAAGGTATAACTGTCTGTGTCTGCCATTGAGGGCCATATACTGACCCTGCAGACCAGGAGGCATATGGGAGCACACCACACCTTCCCTCCTAGCTCACGTGCTCCATTTCAGAGGAAATCAGGGCTTGCTGGAACTCGCACCCAGATCTCTTATCAATGCGCTGTGATGATGTAGCCAAAGTAAACCACAGTGCAGGCATAGTTGTTTATGACTGAGCCTGAATTTCTGCCTAACAGACCATAAAACTTTATCAGTAGGTTCTGCTCAGTCATACCTGTGACAAGAACTGGCCAGGTACCGTGGTGCAGGTAATCCTCTCCTGGTGTTTGTCATTATTATTAAGGCAATAACTAGAAGGCAGAAGGATTCGGAAGATCCTGCATACAGATAACCTGATAGGCAAGGAAAACATAGCAGCAGGGGACGTGATGGCTGAGACAAGCATGCCTGAGGCGGAGTCCAGGAAGCAGAAATCCTCACCAGTGTTGGGGCAGTGGTTTGACGGAAGGTCTCAGTGGAACGGGAACATGCAGGTGAGAGGTTCCCCCTTGCTCTATCAGCAAACAGAAGTGATGTTGAGAAAGATGCTTTGCAAGGTGGAAAGTAATCAACAGGTGAGAAATATCAGTCCAGCAGTGCCAGCAAATTGGTACTGACCTTCCAGAAAAGCTGCTGCCACCATCAAAGCATCTGGCTTGAGTCAGTCCCGCACAAACAACAGAAGGTGTAATTACATCGCTGATTCTGGTTACCACAAGTTCAAAAAGAGTGAATAAAGCACACTATAAACATGAACATATTCCTGCTAATTAAGTAAAAACTAAAATAAAACCCAAAACAATTATCAAGCAAATGAAAGAAGCTAAAATCAGCCCAAACCCTATAAAATCTGCAGAAAAAAGCAGCTAAAAACATGACTAAAGCAGACCTCAAAGCACAGGAGCCATCTGTGCCAGCCAGGATCAGTAATAATGCAACTCCTAACAGCAACATGAATAATAAAAGTAAAACTCTCATGAGTTGCTACAGTTTTTTTCAGCAACAATAATAGATTTTTCTCCGTGGTCTCTTTATGTACGGATCATTATAACTGTGCTTAACATTTACAATGAGGATTCTCCTTTTTAGCTGTAACTTGAGGGCATATTTGCATTCAGTGGGTTAAATCCATCTCTGGGAGCACAGTGCTGTGCTCCAAGGATTTCCAGGAAGAATTCCTCCCCCTGTAGTTGTGGAGCTCAAACTCCCGCTGTTGTACCTTTTCTGCCAGGAATTCAGATCACAGTGGTTTCTAAGAAGGTATTAAGCTGGGTATACATGGCCTCTTAGATCCATCAAAGAAAGAACATCTCTCCTTCCCTTTCTTTGCATTCCTGAGTGCTCCATAGATCCTCTTGCTCTTCTTTGGTGAACTGAAAAGTTCAAGAAACAAGCAATTGCAGTGGAAGCAACAGGACAACTATTGCTTGATGGGGAAGTTTCAGTGGTTTCTGGCCTTATTGATAGTAGTTGGAGCAAGAGCAGTGAAATGGAAAGTCTGCCTCAGCTAGAGTCTTCTGAGAAGTTTGGGTTTTCAGAAAGATGATAAAAATTGGGTGAGGATTCAGAAAGAGTGTTATAGAAAATGCTTCATGGTGTGAAAAATACTGCCTACTTAGAGAAAATTACAGTACACATTTTATTCATCCTAGCAAAGAAGCCAAAGGAAAAGTTGATTAACAATGCCTGGAGAAGATATATGATACAGGAAGGTTGTTTAAATGTAGAGATAAAGGCACAGAAAAAAACCAAACAACCAAGTCTCAGGAGGTAGAAGCTGGCAGTAGTTAAGACATCTCTATGTTGTCTCTGTGTTATAAGAAGTTTGTGAAAGTGGAAAGAGACCTCATAGAAGGGCTTTGGTAATGGTAAAGGCTGACCAAGTTCAGTGGAGCCTAAATAGCACTTTAAAAAACCCCAACCATAATAATAATATGATCAGAGTTTTGTAAAACATGCATCACATTTATTCCAGGTCTTAATGAAGGAAGTGCTGCAAGAGATTGACTACTTAATCAGAAAGGCCTTTTCTATGATTTTGCTTTCCATCCTGTGAAAGTGAGCTATGATAGCACTGTTTTTCTCACCTCTCTGTGAGGAGGAGGGAAGGGGTGACAGAAAATGCCTGTTTCCAGGAAAGGAGAAATAGGAACATTCAGCAAAGACATATGGTGCAACAGGGAAAATAAAGTTAATAATGAAGATCATAACTATTCAAGAGAAAAGGATTTTGAAAGCTGTTTTTTTCTTTCTAAAACAAAGTCCTGTGCACTCTTTGTTTCTTCAGACAGAAAATCCATTAAACAAATCTCACCTTTGGCATTTATAATATGTTTTAACTTGTGTGTCTTTTGAGAATGCAGATGTCTAGGCCTGCTTGGTGCAGAAGAGAGCCGCTCTTCTGCCTGCAGTTTTCTACCTAGGCCCCCTGTGGGAGAAATACTGTTAATTTGAGGCAACAGCTTCCCAACCGAGATTGCCCACGAATGAATTCCTTGTGCCCCCATTATGTCTGTTCCCAGCTGGAGAGTCTTTCAGCAGATACACTGTGCCTTCACAATTCTCTGTTAGGTGAATTTTCTGCCACCATGTTAAGCATTGTGCAATATCCCCTGTGTAACATTGAGTGAAATGTAGAAACGATCAAGTCATCTGAAAGGATATGGGGAGGTTTTAGTTTCCTGAAATAGACCTGCTGTTCAGGCAGTATTGCCTTCTGTATAATAGGAAGTTCAGGAATATCAATTTCTAAATTTGTCTATTCAAATTAGTCCATTACCATTAAGGCCAACTCCATTGAAAAACCATGAGTCAGGCCGCCCCAAAACCATGAGAATTTAATGGTGTAGAAACATTGTCTCTTTTTCTTTGTCATCTGATTTTTTAAGCCATTTGGAGACAGGTTTTCAAGTTCTTCTTCACAACAGCAAGATTAGAAATTTACTTTTTTTTTTTCCCTCTCCATGGAAAGAAAGGTTTTCTTGTCATCGTATGAGTTCAGGAGCTGAGCCAATATAAAACTGCAGGAGCTGACAACACTGCCTGATGGGTTTTTTTCAGGTGCTTCTGTCACTAAGAGATGCTGCGTGCCATCGTGACCAAGTTAATTGGTTAGACCTGTCCAAGTGCCTGTGCACAGACGCTTAAGTGCACAGTCATCATCTCATATAAAAATAGAGCTGGAAAGAGCTTCCTCTGGTCCACCTCTTTGGTTACGGGTGGGATCTGCTAAATCTGTGCCATTCTTACTCAGCCTGTTCTTAAAGATCCCTGACAGTGGAAGCTCAATCATCTCCTCACTGCCTTATATTTAGAAAATCATTCCTAAATTGTAACTTGAGTCTTTGGTGTTGTAATTTAAGATCATCTCTTCTTAGCCTGTGAGATATCATGGAGAATTTATTCTTCCGTTCCATTGTGCAACAGCCTTGTCAAGACTCCTGGCAAATTTTCTTAAGTTTAATAACTCAGTCTTTCAATCTTTTCTGTTAGATTGTGTTTTCTAGGGTTCTGCTCATTCAAGTTGCTCTGCTCTGAAAGTCTCTCCAAGTGGTTCACTTCTTGCTGAAGCACAGCACCCAAATCCAGATGTGTTATTTTAACTAAGCCTAACTAGGACTAAGTAGGCAGGAAGGACCATTCCACATGTGTTACTGTTAAGTTTCTGTTTATGCATCCTAACACGGCATTAATCCTTTTCATATCAGCTTGGTATTGCTGCTCATGTTCAGTTTGTAGCTCCCATGCCCTCTTGAATAGTTCCTGAACTGATCAACTGCTCTGATTCTTATATTATGCAGCTGCTCATTCCTACCTGCCATTAATACTTCACGCTTACTAAATAGCACCATAAGTTTTTCAAACTGTTTCTTCAATTTGTGAAAACCGTCTTGTTTTCTAATTCTGTCCCTAAACGTGTGTGCAATCTCTCCCAGCTTTGTGTTAGCTGCAAATTTAATAAGCATATTCTCTATTCCATTGTCTGAATTGTTAGTGACTAAAATAGAACAAAATCTAGAACAGACTGTTGCAGAACCTCGTCTGATAACTACTTTCTGGATAAAGTTTGCTAGTCTAAGTTTTCACCCATGACATCATAGTTTCATTTAAGACTGTGTCTCCTTAGCAAAGCAACAACAAAAGCCTTTCTAAATCAAAACCTGCCACTCCCATTTCTTCCTTATGTACCAGAAAAAGCACTTCTCAAGATTAGTGAACAGTTTTAAGAATGTAGGTCACTACCATATTAGTTTTTGAAGTTTAATAAATGTTTATAGCCATCTGTAATTACCATCAGAAGATTCCTGTGTACTTCCACAGAAAATGCCTTTACTGCATCCCAAATACCTTTGCCTAGCTCTTACTGCTGCCAGTCTCTGCTTTGGCACCTAATTCTAAGTTACCCCCAGGAAATGTGCTTGCAGCCCGGAAGGCCAACTATGGCCTGAGCTGCATTAAAAAAGGGGTGGCCAGCAGGGAGAGGGAGGTGATCGTCCCTCTCTACTCTGCTCTTGTGAGACCCCATCTGGGGTACTGTGTCCAGGCCTAGGGCCCCCAGCACAATAAAGATGTGGAGTTCTTGGGACAGGTCCAGAGGAGGGCCACAAAGACGATCAGAGGGCTGGAGCACCTCTCCTATGAAAAAAGGTTGAGGGAACTGGGCTTCTTCAGCTTGGAGAGGAGAAGGCTCCGGGGAGACCTTATAGCAATCTTCCAGTACTTGAAGGGAGCCTATAAACAGGAGGGCGAGTGACTATTTACAGGGGTTGATAGTGACAGGACGAGAGGGAATGGTTTTAAACTAAGAGAGGGGAGATTTAGGTTAGATATTAGGAGGAAATTTTTCACTGTGAGGGTGGTGAGGCACTGGAACAGGTTGCCCAGAGAAGTTGTGGATGCCCCATCCTTGGAGGCATTCAAGCCCAGGCTGGATGGAGCCCCAGGCAGCCTGCTCTAGGGGTTGGCAACCCTGCCCACAGCAGGGGGCTTGAAACTAGATGATCTTTAAGGTCCTTTTCAACCCAGGCCATTCTATGATTCTGTGATTCTATTAAATAACATCAACTGTTTGAGCCTTTTCTCTCTTTCTGGCTTCTACCAGAATCTCTACAAGTAAGTTCACATACATTCACTTCAACATTTCAAACCTGTCTGAAGGAAGTAAGCAAGTCTAACCCTGGAACAGAGTATTGCACAACTGATTAGAGTAGTCGCAGATGATCAACGTACTCAGAACAGCAAACTAACATTTGAACATGATTCTCAAACAATGCTGTCAAATAATTTAAGAGGTTCTTGTTCCTTTACAGAATACCCTTGTTAAATTACTCTTTTCGAAAGTTTTGGTGAGCTTCACTGTACAATATTGCATAACAAGTCTTACGTTTCTTGAGGGGTTGTACACACAGAGAGCTGATGCATGATTTCACATGTGGCCTTTGTACCCTGTATCCTGGTAGGGCAGGAGTTGGTAACATGAAGCTCCATGCAAGTATAAAGTTCTGGCTGCCCATTTTAGTGTAGGTTCAGGGATTCTGTTTATAACCCCTGGAGTAATTTACTTGTGGATCTGGTCTGGGGAATGATCTGTAGTCTATCACTTGGGTAGACTGTTCATTTTGTGGGAACCACATTGAGGCAGTCCAACAGAAAATTATGTTAAAGACATTCTGTAGTGAGGGCTTCTAATTTGTACACAAGTCTGAGGAAGGGCACTGAATCAAGAAAACTTAATTTTGACAGTCGTGATATATAGTCTATTTTGGTTAACCAAAAGGAACACATACATTTTCTACATTAGAGGAATTTCCATTATTTTTCTTTCAGCCATGAAAATCGATTTTGATGTGATTACACTCAGAGGCTGCTTGATGTGCTTCTGACAGTACAAAATGGATAGAAACGGTGGGTGGTGTTGAATTGAGGATACTGTGGTTAGCTGAAATCTGTCACAAACTGAAAACGGTAAGATTAAAGCACACACCATTAATATATTGAGCAGGAGAGTGAGCCTTAGGAAGAATGGTGATTACGATATTTTGATGTTGAAGATTGCAAAAGATTCCAAGAGCTTTCATCATCTTCTGTTTACTGTAATCACTGACATTTCTTGGACTGGAAGGAGGTCACCAGAACTCATCAGATGAAAGCAGCCCTTAATGGTAAAGCAATGGGCCTATGCCTAAACATAGGTGGACATATGTAAAAAGTGGAACCATTATATTTGGAACTGTAGAAAACAATGAAGGTTTCATTCTGTTCACATTGATTACATTGGGCTCATGAGTGGCTTCATGGACACTACTTCCATTTTTGAAATCAGAATTTGATCCCATATTTCCACATTCCAGAAAAAGTATAATTTTTTAATGAAATGCTTACTGTTAGCCCACCATTTAGGAAGATCCTCTTTTGCCTTGAGAATTTTAATTGCTTCAGAAAAAGACCTAAAAAACTCTGAAGAAATAGAAAGAAGATAAATCAATAATAGGTGAATGTCATCAAGCCTGAGGTTTCAAATTCTTTAGTCATCCAGATTTGTGGATCCTCTTCTGAAAATATTTAGGCTTGGCAAGACTGGAATTTGCTAGCTGGTTACTGAGGCACACTGGTTGCAAGCAGCTCTGGCCATGTTTTTCTTTAGCAGGACTAAGGATCTGTTGTTATGCACTTTAGCGGATACTTTGCTTATAGATAAGTAAAAATAGCAGAAGTAAACATAATACATTTTCCACAAGGTTACAAAACCAGGTTGTTATTCCAGTTGCATAGGGAACTTCTATCACCTGAAAGATGTTTTAGCAGTTTCTGTGTTATTTCTTGGGAGCAGAGGATTTGGAAAAGGATATTCATGAAGCTTCCCTAACTTTTTGCTAGGTCAGAAATGTTGCGATGGCTGTTTGTCTTCTATTACTCTTTCTGTCCAGGGTGACAACAGGTAACTATGGGTCTATGAGAAAGTGGATTTTTAAGTCTTTTTCTCACACTTTAGAAGCTACAAAAAAATTTGCATGTTGGTGTGGATTTTAAATGTAAGAATAAGCTGGTTCTGAATTCATTCATTCTCAATAGCATTCTAATGGAGTTAAGTAAAGATGCAATCAATAGGGTTATATACATAATAAATCAGGTCCTATGGAAATGCTATAAAATGTACACAATTAAATCACAATTTATGTCCATCTTGGTTACTAGCTACTTTGAAGAATTGAAAAGAGAATTATGGTCTGGATTGAGCAAAGCTCCAAGCACGTGTTAAGCTTACAGTTCCTATTGACAGTATAGTCTAACACACTAATGAATGTTTTCTGACTGAAGTCTTTAATCTCTCTGAACCTCAGTTTTCTCCATACAGATAATAGTTCTTTATCTCAGAATACTGCTGTGCATATATACCTGTTATTTTTCAAAAACATTCAGATATAATAGTTATGGAAGTGATATATGCACATGCAGGTATTTCTCTCTGCCATTAGCAATCATCCTTTCTTTACACTTCTCTCTGTACTTAAGCAGTTGTGTTTGGCCTTCTATCATTCACCATCTGCCTGCTCCAGTTCATAGTATGTATTCATGAAATATGGATTTTAACCAGGGTCTCGCTATGTGTAGCTTTCACGGTCTTCAAAGGGAAGTGATCGGTCCTTCTCATGACCCAGGGTAGAGGAACCAGAGTGTACTCTTTCTGTAGAGTAATAATCACATATATCCGGTCACTACACATGATGAAACTGAGTGTGCTAATATTTTTCTTTTAACATAAAGCAATGAAAATTTAGGACCTAGTTTTCTTTCCCCAACATGTCCCAGTCCTCATGCTTATTTAATAGTTTTTCTAAACAGTAGGAATTACATGATCTAATACAACTCAACGGTTTTGGAGGACTAATATCCCATTCAAATGTGCTTAAGGGCCAAAGGTACCTATGATATTGAAATAATTGTTGTGTGGAGATTTTGAAAACTATCCTGTGAGCTGAGGATCATCTAACTTCATTTCAGTTGTGTAAAGGTTTGAGTCTGGTCTAAGGTTGTTGTTTGCATGACTTCAGTGGTAATGAAGAGACACTCTTAAACATTGTCAGAGAGGGACACAATCCACCTCCTCTGGTCTCCTCTTTTACAATGGATGAACTGTTTGTTGGGGGTATTTATTGCTTTTCACTGACTGCAGAGTAAACCTAGACTAGATTAAATGACAAGATTAAACTGTCCTTTGAAGAGCTAAAATTAGATGAATGCCTCTTCTGCACTCTTAAAAACAAACCCAGCTTTGAATGTCTTGATTGTTTCTGAAAATGGAATTTCATTACTTTTGAAATGGCTGTTCTCTCCATGCTTTTACAGTATGAATGATGGAAAAGTATTAGACAGTAGTTATATCTTAATAAAAAGTGCTTAACAAGCAAGAAGTATTTATATACTATCCTATTAATCTAAATTAAACTCAGTTAAGTCCTTCTGGGATCCTTACATGGTATATTCTATCCTTAATGTGTTCACGTTTCTCCCTTTATTGCTAGACTGAAGTATGTGTATGTATCAAGAGAAAATTACTTCCATGGGGTTTTGTTTTAAAACTCGACATGCAAATCCTATTATTAGGTCAAATTTTGAGGTCCTTACTGAGTATTTTCTCAATCATCACTCCATCAAGATTTCCACAGATCACTTTTTACTTTTAGCAGTTTGATTTGTTGTTACTCTAGGTTTCACATCTGATTTTCCTGGTATGCAAATGTATACCTTTTAATGCAAAGTGCTATTTGCAATGCAATTTAGACTGCTTAGGAGTATTTTTTTTTTGTTTGCTCCCTATGGTTCTGTAGATATAAATATATTGCCTTACACTGGTATTTTTCCCTATGGCTTTGTAATAACTATAATACAGTGACTTTTTTTTTTTTTTTTTTTTTCCTGGAAAACTTCCTTGATCTGTACAGATGGGCAGAACTAATTTGTGAATTGGAGGTAATCCTTCAGCATGGGAACTGAACAAGAATATCTTGTACTGTAATGTCTTTATATACCTTCCACTGATAGGTCCCTTGTACCCGTATCAGGTTGTACACATTGCCAGACCTGAGAAGGTATGGGTGAGTTTAATGCAGCTACGGTTCTTTTCAATGATCCCCTTCTGGTTATCTTCTGCTTTAGTATGGTTCACAATAAGGAATAAGAAAAGAGAGAATGCTGTTCCCTAATTCTGATTGCCAGCTACAGCCTCCAGTTCGCTGGAGCTTTGTCCTTGTTACTGTTTTGTGAAGGGAGCAGTAAGGGATGTGGAGGTTGTGAGGGCCCTTCTCAGACCTTTCTACTTTTTATATGTGCTCTCCCTACAGTGTCTCACAGCACTGACTTTTGTTCTTTCATATTATAATGGAGTTGACACAGTCAATCTGTAACTAATGTGAGCCTTTCTCTCTCTCCTCCACCATCTCTCCAGTGACCCTAATAGCTGAGAAGCGGAAAGAGGTTTTGTGTGAAAAATGGAGAGTTCAGCTCAATCTCTGCTATGTTTACATTTCTGGCAGTATATTCAAGAAGAGTTTATCAGAGAGGGACTCTCCTGACTATTTTTTCTAAAGGTGCCAGCCAAGTCTATCCTTTCTTTCACTTCCAAATGTTGTTTTTTGTTGCATGCCACCTTACTGCTCATTGTCTTTGCTTCTGGCACGGCTGCAATGCAAATAAATATATAATGAAGAAATTCAAGCTATTGACCTGAACACCTAGAGTCCCTGACCATCTTGCCTTATCCCCACAGCTCTGTTTTTACTTTCTGTGCACCTTTCCCCCCCTATCATTCACTTAATATTTTCACTTTAATGCTCCCTTGTCTCCTTTAACCTCTCTGATTGCCTCTGTCATGTTTTATTTATTTGCTCTTTGGTGTTTCTTCCAATCCTCTTTTAAAATACACTTCTCAGAACAGTCCTTCCTGTCTTTTCCCACATAGTTACTAATCCCCATAACAGTGGTCTGCTATCCCTGACACAGCAGGATTTGATGTGGTGAAAAGCCAACATAGGAGCCACTAGCCTTCTCCTTAGTGAGCCTGTGACATGTCCTTCAATGTGACAGTGCGAGGGAGAATGACTATTACTTCTTTGATTTAGATTAGCCCATTGGCTATTCTCATTTATGCTATGGACAGACACAGGTCTCCTGGGATAGGGTTAATTTTTTACAGAAGCTGGGAGGTGGGCATAGCCAAAGGGATATTCGATACCATGCTGACATCTTGCCGGGGATATAAGGGGAAGCTAGCTGGGAGAGGGGAGGGGGGTCTTTGTGAAGCATCTTGGCAGTGAGGAGTTTGCAGTGTATCAGTGCTTTCATTGTATCCTATATCCTGTCTTATTATTGTATTCTCCTTTTCTCCTCTTGTATTATTAAAAATCTGCCATTACCTCAATTCACAGGGTTACACTCTTCTTTTTCTTTTTTTTTTTTTTTTAAATACTTTTCCCCATCTTACCGGGAGAGGGAAGGGTGGGCAGGGGAGGGAGCAACTGCGTGGTGTCGGCCCTGACCCAAGACAACAGGTAAAGAAAGATAAAAGTTTACACTGAAATTACAAAGGCCTGGCAGTTAGGTGCTCAGCCTCTGTCCAGTTTCCCTGCAGTCTCACTGGAGAACACACATGAACCAAACAGAAACAGAATGGAGAAAACTCATGCTATGAAATAGACAACCCAGTCTGTGTGTTAGCCACCATGGAGGAAGTACTTGGGATAATATATGTTTTATTCAATGTTTTAAAACACTTCATACATTTATATATTGTGAATCCATTTTCATATTGGATTTTCATTCATTTTATTAGAACTATTATTTTGGGCTAAATTCCGGAGTCCTGACTTGAAGTCAATGAGAGGTTAATTTGAGTACAGACCAAATAAAAGTTGAGAAGGTGTTTGTCTTTTGGCACAGTGATAGTACCGTTCCTAGAATTCTGACCTTGTAATGCCTAAGATATACGGCCCTGAAATAGCATCCAAGAGGAGATTTGGTCAGAGCACAACTGAAAGCAGATGGCATATGTAACAGAAATCACAGAAAACTAAAAGCCCTTCTGAGGGCGATATATGACATTCTGAAGGAAATTTGCCTTTCACACATTGTACTATCATTTTAAAAATTTAAGATCTCTCTTATGAATTGGGAAAAAACACACTCCAGGTCCTGCTGGTCTCTGCTCTGCACTTGCATTGCAGAGCAAAGCAGGAGCTATGCTGCCAGCTCCTGTAGATAACACACCTCGTCATGTGTTCACCTCATTCCATTACGGTTGAAGGAAGGGGAATGAGCAGATCCTGTCCACTTCCCAAGCTGGGAGACTGCTGGTTAGAAAAGAGGGTCCACCAAGAAAAGACAGATGAAGAGGAAGGATGTGGTGTCCAAGAGGTGTGTTTGTGGCCCCTTCCCTTGCTTGTAAGGGTTAGACCAACTGCTGAGCCCAATATGTGGTCTAGCCAACAGGACACTGTCTGCCTTTTTTCCTCCTCAGGTAGAAGAATTTCCCTTCCCTAGCAGTGTAAACACTAAACATCACTCATCCTTGACTAGTCCTAGAAACTAAACACAGGAATGAGAAACCTAGCCTTGTCTTTGACAATCCTAACCAAAGTCATTCAACCGCTTTTTTCCCCCCCGATCATGTAGTAACGCAAAACGGCATTATAATCTTGATTTGATAATTATTTCTGAAACCTATGTAAACTAACATATTTAAGTTATGTATATTATGCTAGGAATTTTTTTTTGCAAGACAAATTTATGAATGCAGTTCTGTAAGCAGAAAAAATTCAAAGACTGTTTGTAAAATGTTAGTTACTCAGATGTAAAAATTAAGCTATGATATCTGCATGAAGCTAATCCACCCAAGCATTCTGTCAAAGCCCACATGACAAACTCGCTCATCCTTGACAGCCTAATTGACACAAATAATCTCATGAGGAGAGTAATTTTCACAATAATGTACAGTACATACAAATCCAAAGAATTTATATACACCACCTACCTTTCACTAAGATGTTTCAAAAATAATATTTAGTCTGTATAACAATGTTTTTCATAATCTTATATTTTATGGGCAGCCAGCAATGATGCATAATGTGTTTCCATCCTGCAAAGCAGTAGTCTTGTGGAAAAAAAGAGATCAGAAACTAATTAAAACTTCTAATATAATGCATATGCCCAAGAGGGTTGAGTTGAAGTTGCAACCTTAACTGTGACATTTACTAACTTCGGAAGATCTGACTTTGCAATTTTAGTAATGCTTTTTCTGCATTGGTTTAGTTAACATCCATAGTCAGTGGTGCACAGGGGACCATTTGTAGAGCAAATATACAACAAATCTTTGCAGTCCATTTTGAAGTTTACTTTAAAATAGTAAAAGATGAAAGTGTCACTCTAAAGTTTTTTTTTAAGATTTAACACTGTCTTGTCCATGTTGAGATGTACTTGTCCTTTCAGGACAGTGACAGAGTATGAGCTGCAACAGAGCAGAACAGAGTCAAGTACAGCTTTGACCTTTCCTGAGGATGACTTCTCAATGGTGAGAAGCTCTCTGTTTTTATATAATTGGTCATGTAATGGTAAGAATAGCTGCTATTATGGTCTTTTGCATCAGTTTGTAGAGAAATTAACTTTTTTTCCCAATGGGAATCTGTACATTTCATATATGATCATGACTAATGAAAATTTTGGAAAAATCTGCAGAGGGAGAAGATAATGCTCACTTTGATAGTGTTCATAACATACTTTTCTGTTGATGTGGAGTCCCCTAGGACTATTAAAAAGAGAGTGCATGTTATAATCTCTATTAATATTATGGGCTATATGTAGAATATCTATATCTTGGGTATGTTCCTTCTGCTGGTTTACGCTGAACTGTGTCCCAGCTGAATCCAGGACACTCCTGTAGTACTGGAGTATTGCATCTCCATGTAAAATGTTAATTCCTTGAGCAGGTACTGTTATTACATGCTTCTGTACAAGAAAGCATAAATATGTCCACAGCAAATTCACAGAATCACAGAATCACAGAATGGTTTGGGTTGGAAGGGACCTTAAAGATCACCCAGTTCCAACCCCCTGCCATGGACAGGGACGCGTCCCACTAGACCAGGTTGCTCAAAGCCTCATCCAGCCTGTCCTTGAACACCTCCAGGGATGGGGCATCCACAGCTTCTCTGGGCAACCTGTGCCAGTGCCTCACCACACTCAAGTCAGATATTTCTTCCTCATATCTAGTTTAAATCAACCCTCTTTCAGCTTAAAACTGTTACTCCTTGTCCTGTCACTACACTCCCTGATCAAGAGTCCCTCCCCATCTCTCCTGTAGGCCCCCTTCAGGTACTGGAAGGCTGCTACAAGGTCTCCCTGGAGCCTTCTCTTCTCCAGGCTGAACAACCCCAACTCTCTCACCCTGTTCTTGTATGGGAATGCTTACTCTAATACAAGCATAAATGATAACGGCAACAGTGTGATTTAACCCCAGTTCCCTTACCTTTAGATATTAGAATCTTCCATTCTAACTAGGGCATCAGAGAAAAAGGTATAGAAAGCTGGGATCTGTCTAGATGATTTTGTGGTGGTTTGGGGTTTTTTTTGCTTTCTTTTCTCTTCTGTTATGTTGCTTGACAAAGAAATAGATCAAAATATTTTGTTTAAGAAAATCTTCAGGAAAGTTAAAATATTGTCTTGGATAAAGAGAATCTCAGAGATCACTGAAAAACACCCAGCTGGTGCATAGCTGTGTAGCAGCAATGCCTGGGATTGCAGTCCTGTGAACAAAAGCCATTAAAACTCACTTCTAGCCTCCTATTCCCACCTGTACTGGCACCAGCATTCATCTGATTTCATAGTGAGGTGGGTCAGAGAGTGATGCTAGCAGAGAACTAACCCAGCAAAAAAAGTTTCTGCTAGTTCAGCTCCTTGACCCAACTAGGCACAGGATCAGACAGGCAACAGGGCTGATGCAAAGGACCAGGAAACTCTAAGCCGGGAATGAGCGAAGACTGAAGAAGCATCAGGTTAGTTTGGCTAATGTTGTTGTGGTATTGCACCTTGACTTGTAAAGAAAAATGGAGATCAGCTTTCTGTTTTCAGCAGCAAAGGGTTTTCCAGGGCCCCAGGAGGAGCACCAAACCAGAGTCCTTTTCCGCTACGGGCAAGAGCAAAAAGCCAAGTTTAGATATGGTTGGGAAACCGGGGGAGACGTTACCTCTCATTCTAAATGTCTTTTTCTAGCTGCAGTACATGTGCTGGCAAACAAATCATCCTTGGTTTTGAGAAGGATCACTGCATCAGTCATCACTAAGACTTTCCGTGTGTGGAAACCCTGCCCATGGGGCTGCCAGCTGGCGGGGGCACTCGGCACAACCCAGCTCCAGGGGCTCTGGCTTCACCAAAAAGGTGACTTGTGTTACAGGTGTCTCTTCATTTTACTCCCCGGCCAGAAAAAGAAGTGGAGACTCAGCCCTGTTAATTACAAGGGAACTACTGGAAGACTGCAGAAGGACCCAAAAAGTTATAAACTTGCTCATCCTAATGAAAAGATTTTACACCATTGGTAGACCTGCAAGCAAATATGGCACACAACAAAACCTTCCTTCTAAGAGGAAGCATTGGAGGTCCATTATATTTCACTTACTCTTACTCTCTTACAATTAAAACATTTCAATTTCTATTTTGATTTATGCTGTCCTTCTATTTCTCCTGCCATCTCTCAAAAATGTAGAATAAACATCCAGTCATTAATGGTGACTTAAAGCAATCAAATAGACTGTACAAAGTTAGGAAAAAATAACCTTCTACCACATTAATTTTAATATTGGCCACAGAAATATTTGTTTTCACCAAAGAGCTTTGACTTATGAAAAATAAATGAAAAAAATTAATTGCAAACAGAAATACATTGGTATTGGGTTAGTTTCAATGTTAGCTATCACTACTATTTTTATTTAATAGTACATTTTCATTGTTAAGTGTTATTTCCTGTACTTTTGAGGTGCTTGTAAATTTAGATGTTATTGTGTATATAGAGAGTAGAAAGATATATCCGTGTTGATTTCAACTGAGTCCTTTTTTCCTTTCGCATGCTTACACAGGGTGCATAGCAATGGGTATGTTTTTCATTACCAAACACCTGCATTTGCGTTCATTTGGTTGCAAAGCTGTTTACTTTTGAAATTACTTTATTAATTGAAAAACTTGTAAATATTAGTAATGTCTCCGTCTGCTGTAATCACTACCTCATTTTTATCCACATTCCCCTTACATTTGTTGCATATCAAGCCTGTTCAACTACTTCAATAAGAGGGAATAAGATATGATAAAGAGGTAGTAAAATGATAAAACAGTGTTAGTTAGCCTGATCTAATCCTTGGATCCTGAATACTGATAGAAATATTAATGAACAGAGACCCTGACAATGTTTTCAGATAGGACCACTTTACTCACATGCGGACACTCAGATCTAGAGAAGTTGCACTTTGACTCTGATTTAAACAGGCTTCACCTGACAAATCCAATCTGGGTCCTATCACTGCGACAGAACTAAAATAACACACAACACGCTTGTTTCCTAACCACGTTCTTTAATTTGATCTGTAGACTGCATTTTCCACCAACCCCGAATTTGAAACTCTTGTAGTTTTTTATTATTTTTTTTTTCTGTTTGAAAAATAAGAGATGGTCCTGATGTATAAGGCACTTTTTTAAAAAATAATTTATTTATTTAGTGGAAAAAACACACCTGAAATCCTGAATAAAGTACAGACCTCATTCTGCAAGCCCTCAATTCTTACTGGGAGCTCTGCGTGGAGGGCTTGCAGGATCGGTTCAGAGAATATGTGAGGAAGATAAGACAGAAAAAAAGAAGAGAGAAAGAGAGAGAGATTGAAGGGGATTTTGTGGAGACTGACATATATCAAACCAGACTGTGCCTTCTATTTTCAGTAGTCTAATGGATGTTCAGCTCTAACTTCAGAAAAAGGATTCAAAAGAAAACATGCAGCCAGGATTAGTGTTTGCTAGCACGCTTCACTATTAAATTCAGTTATTATGCTGTTTCAAAAGTCAGCTCATAGAGAACTTTCTGGAATAAAAGAAAGACCATGCCTTGCTTCTTCCTCTCTCCCTCTCTCTTGTCTTTCACACGAATATACACTGGCATGTTCACAGAGCCCAACAGATTTCACACTGGCTAGGTGAGATACAAAGTTAACCACAAAACCTCTTGGTCAACTTAGTGAGTCTGTTTTCTCTTAAACATAACTAAGCTGACTAGTAACGTTTCAAAACCCAAACTTCTTTGTAAAGCAGAAAAAGAAACAAAACAAACAGTCTTTATAAATAAATTAAAATTCTAACTAAAAAGCTAATTATAAGGGTATTTGTTTTGTTTGAGGTAAGGCACATCTATTATCATAAAGATAATTAACTCAGTCTGACAGATCTAATAAAAGGACAAGTTTAGCGTTGGCTTAGCCAGAAGCCCAAGGCAAGCAATTTTTATAATTACTAGTTATTGTAACTGGGCTCAGAGAAAATGGTCTGTGATATTTAAACAGTAATGTTAATTTGCATTTAGACCCATTTTTTTTCCTCTTTCCCAGGCAAGATCTATTTAGCTGTAATGAGTAAAAGAAACTTGAATAATTTTTAAAAAAACAAGAATGGCTCTCTCTTTACAGAAAAACTTGGTCTCTTTATGCTTGGATAATTAATATCCTCACAAGGTAAGTGCTCTGGTAATCACAAAACAATTAAACAACTTAACACAGTTTTAACACACAGAAAATGTTGAGTTTTCAGCCTGACATGATGTCTGTAGACTGCATTTATTTGGGGCAACTGTATCTATTAATGCACAGACCTGGTATGTGTACTTCCACTGCCCATGCCCTCAACATGCCCCTGTTGCTGAGCAAGTGAAGAAAGGACTGGCGAGGGGGGAGGAAAGCACTTGGCTGCTGTGAGGAAGTGGTTCCCATTCACAGAGAGAAAGGGAACAAAATAATGTCCAGGAATATATGCATAAGAAGTAAATTGCTCCTGCTGGCATGGTGTAGTAGCCCTTTAACTAATGCTTACCTCGACATTTCGTAGCACATTCTCTGCAAGAAAAACAAATCAACATTTTAAAAGGAGAAAGTTATTTTTTAACTGCTTCTGTAATGAAGGTTTTAGAAATAAGTAATAACTAGAGTGAGAAAATACATTGGTGATATACTATGAAAAAGCACTTAAAGTACTTGCCATTCAAGTATGAATTTCATTATGTACTACATGCAGATGATAATGCTAACGTAGTGCATTTTGCCAATGTAGGAGCAGATCTGGCGAGCACTTTAAGGTCATATAAGCCTAAGCTCCCCAATTTTTGGAGTGCTGTGGGGTTGATATAGACATGCTGTAAACTGCCCTAAATCACTTGAAGACAGCTGGAGTCCTACAGCACTGCATGAGTTTCCCATGAAAAAGAGAGCAAAGGGAGCATGAAGTCTTTGTTCACAAGATGGTGGAAAAGAGAAATCTGAGACACTCATGAATGAAAGGGGTGAGACTGATGCATGTTGGAGCACAGAAAGAAGCAGCCCTTGTTTGCTGTCTTGCTTGCTGCTCTCCCCCAGTCCCAGCCTGACAGTGAGTGCTGTAGCCCAGATGCACACCCAGGCTGCAGAATTAGGGTGCACTTTGCCACCCATTAGTGCACAACCTTCTTCATTGCAGGATATTTTAAAGCCAGTTCTTCAGCCCCACTCACTTGTGTTATTATTTATCCATTCCATATTATACGAAGGATTTTATTTTGCCAAGAACCCTGCTGACTTTGCTGGTTAGCTTTTCTTTGTTGTTGTTACATCTGGTGGGATTGTCAATTGACTATTCCTAACGCGTGTAATGTACATATTGGTATGGATGGAAGTATCGCTCGCTAGCTCTTTTGCTGCCTGGTTGTCTGAGACTGAAGACACTGCCCTAGCTTTTTGTACTTCACTCTTAATGGGTTTGATGTGTTTTTAAGCAGCTTGGCCAATATATATTTTTTTAATGGGAGTCTAAATTTAGGATCATAAATGCCTATTTGAACTCTGAAATTAGCATACACTCTATCTTATGTTTGGCTATTGGCTGTATATTAATAATTCAGTTTTTGTCTTCAATAAAATGTACTTTTTCACTAGATAAAGAAAAATGAGATTTTTATCTACTTTGACTGAACATTTTGATGATTTTTTAAAAATCTATTTTTTCAACCTTCTTGTGCTTTGAGGATTTATGAATTTATTTATTCAGAAAGTCGCCTACCCACTAAAATCCCAATGTGACTTTGTGTATCTGAGTAGTTCTACCAACATCATCAAGATTACTCACCAACCGAGTAGCTATATATGTGTGCTTTGCTGGAGGAGAGCTCAAGGGTCTGATTGTTGAAGATAACAAACGAGTACTGTTTGGACTACTAACTAAAGTCACCTGTAAGGATTTGGCCCTTTTCATAGCCATAGTCCAAGAAGACCAGGAGATATTCATCTCCATGGATGTGGAGGAGGGAAGGTTCAAGGCTGAGGATTGATGCTACTAACTCCAAGCTAAAACGTAATCTCTGAGTCCTGAATGCTAATAGACATCAACCTTATCTTACCAGTTCCACAAAAATGTTACCACCTCTGTTAGACAGACACAGGCAGATAAAAATTCACTTTTTCGTCCATTTTTGTGTCCCTTGAAGCCAGAAGACAGGCAGAACCTTGCTCAGGATTTTGAAACCTGGGTGCAGGGGAAAAAAAAAAAAAAAATCCTTTCTCTTCTGAATTGCTATATGCATAAAAAAACAGCAGCATGATACTCTGCAGGTCCCATCTACCCTGAGTTCTGGAAATTTTTAAGCTGATTTCTCTGGAGCCCTAGGATTTTATTCAGAGTGTTGTACAGCTAAACTTCTACCCCTGTTTTTGTGTGTTGCTAACAGTAATATTCAGTTTTCTTGGTGGAGGAAATTGTTGGTGGCAACTCTACAGTTTTAATTTGCTTCTATAAATTAAATTTTTTAGAAGTTGGGTGCAATTCTTATCATATTTTAAGTAATTAAAATGTGTCATATTTTGCCCTAAATGGATTGATGGAGCCCTTCAAATAGGCTCTTGCTATAGGATGTTATTAATCAATGTAGCAGACAAAAAATGCATTGTTTCCTTGCTGAGAATAGCGTGTTTTCCTTTGCTTATGAATTGATCCCTGAAAGGTTCCTCCTGGGAATATGTTTGTTCTTTCTTTCTTTCATTCTTTCTTTCCTTGTAAGGCAAAATGGCTTTAAACTACAGATGTGCTAATCTGTAGGAGACTCCAGAACTCATTGATCTGTGGGCAGCGTAGGGATTAATCTACCTAGGTTGTGAGACTAAAAGAATGAACGATTAATTAAATAGCCTTGAGGTTATTTTTCAAAACAGCATTGTAAGCAGTGATGGGCAAACCTCAAAAGGTTTTTATACAAAGTTCAGTTTGGATCAACTCCTTAAATTTCATAGACTGATCTGATCATTGAAAGCATACATAAGAGAGTATTTTTTTGAGGCAATATTTTAAGTAACACCAATCAGCCCCGTGGGAAAAAGCAAGAAAATATTTAGAAAACACATTTTAATCTTGGGTCTGAAAGTCAACACACATTCTAAATGCATTTAAATGAATCTACAAGAGAAAGCATGTGCATTTAGACAGTTTTCAAAATATTGTTTGGGGGAAAATGCAGAATTTATTATCACATTTTATTGTTTCCAAAATGACTTAGTGTTTTGGAAAATTAGCAACAACAAGTTCAACATATTTATTCTTTTCATATCTCTTGTTTCCTGTTGTTCCCACTGAATGAAAAGACCTTCCTAAAGTGATGTGCAAGATGATACATGTTGTTACTGCCAAATCCCTCAGGATCATTTCTTCTGTGACACCAGTGAAATAAAAGTATGGAGAGATGTCCAAGTACAGATTTTGTATATCAGCCCCCATGAAACTGCATAAATTGACCCATAAACTGTATACATTCACATATCTTCCCCTCTCTGCTCTTTGTTCTTTGCTTATTGTATATTCTGCCAATGCAGTAAACTTCTGGATGACACAAACTTATTCTACTAGGCTCTAAGCTGAGCAAGGGCAGTGTAAAACCATACTACAAAGCAGAGCCCCATTTAATTTATGTTGCCTCTAACCAAGGCTTAGCTCTCTGTTAACAGTAGCTGTCTATTTATTCCACTGCTTTTGATCATCTTAAAGGGCAGGAAGGGCCATGAGGATGCACAGAAGTTTGTCTTTTCCAGCATATCATGGGGACATAAACTCAGATTTAAAGCTGCATTTCATTGTACTATCAAACAATGGAGCCCCTTCCTGGATAGTGCCTCTCATGTGATGGCACCAGAAATAAAGTGACATTGCTTGAGTAAATGGGTGGATAAAACAATTGCAATGATTTCTGTCAGGTTTAAAAGAGGGCCAGCACACACTTCTGTCATGCAGTTTCTGCTGCATCTTGGCAATGTTCTAGCTCTAACGTTTAAATAGATTCCTCTTAGATCTAGCAGCCAGATGGTCAGCAGTTGTGAACTACTTACTGAACCACTCTTGAAGTTATGCCAAGATATCTGTATACACATTTTATTTCTGCAAGCCAGTGCTATAAGGTCACAGGAGGAACAAGGTCAGAAGTGATTCATCTCATGTTTTTTGGGGGTGTGTGTTGGCTTGACTGGCTGCGCACAGTTGCTGAGCTACAAACAGAAGAGGCAGAGATAATGATTCATAACAAGTCGTTGATTCATTGAATTTTTGAATCTTCTTATGTTTGCAAAATTGTCCGTGAACAGACCCTGATTTTCCTGAATGCATTTGTTACTCAGTTATTTGCTGACACAGGAAACAGAAACCACAGAAATGCTGGCTGGGGCTTACCCTTCTTTCTTAAATGCTGAGCAGAATAGCCATCAACTAGGCACTTACCATGAGGGCCAGTGAAAGAAAAATGGAGCGTAAAGTCAAAATATGGGAAGCTGAGAGACAGAGATAACCATCATAAAAGGGTTTGCAGCCTCTTGACCTCAGCGATATTACCAGCTACATACCATAACTTGATCTTTGGCATTAAACACTCTGCTGAGTAGGTGTTTGCTTTGTTACCCTCTTTCTGGCTGTTTTTATCCAGCTGCCTTAACCCTTGGGCTGCTGCCGTGCTCCTCCTGCCTCACCTTTTCATCTCTTCCTCTTCACACATCCTTCCAACTCTTAAGGTAAGTTTTGGCTATAAAGCCCCCTGAAACGATGCTCAGAGCTCCTTCCCAGATATTTGATGAATAATTTGAAGGTAAAAATACACTCATAATTGCAGTTGTTCAACCATTTTGATCAATTCTTTTCACCCACACTATAATTTTTGTTTGCCTCTGCTGCTTTTGTCTGGAAATGTGCACATGTACAGTAATGCCCTTACAGTCTGAAGACAGAAGAGGATGGAAGACAACAGGAAACATAATTTCTGTCCTTCCTTTTTGGCATGCCTGCAGTTCACCCTAGAACTTCAAGCCTCTGCCTTAAACCTGGAACATCCTGAATGGCCTCAGATGCCTTTTGAGGCCAGTTAAACATCTGCAATGATGCCCCTACCTCAGCGGGATACATAGGACAGTGCTACTTTCTGGCAGTCTCTGCACATTAGAGACCTGCAATTGCCATAGTTTAAAATTCAAAGCTCACTTTCAATTTCTATTTTTCACTCATTTTCTTTCATAGCTGAGAACACAGTCAAAATTTCTACCCCTCTTTC
>NW_010131298.1:108893-111133 GCF_000699245.1 Pterocles gutturalis
CTTTTTGTTAATGTTGAACTGGAAATTGTTTTGAGAAGCTCCCTTTTCAGCACATATTCCTGGTCTAGCATAAAACTAATGAATAGACCGTTTGTGAGAAGTGTAGGCAGAAGGAATGTGATTGCAGGCAAATTTGACTAGGAATCAAAACAAATGTTCACAAAGAGTATTTTGCAGTGTTCAGTCACACTGGCTAGCCCTTAACTGATGAGACTAAGTGTCTGTAGTTAGATGCAACACCTGAGTAACTGAGCTGTACAATACACATTGCAGATTTGCTCTTACCCTGTTGCTTCCACACATGCGTAGTGGGGCTGCATGAAAAGCAGCTTCACAGGTGCAATGCAGAGTGGCCTCACAGGTACAAGGAGCTTTTGAAATCTTCTGCCCCGCTGCTTCTTCCCCTCTTCAGCAAAAATCCTAAAAAAGAAAGGACACTGTTGTGAGAATTTCTTGTTTGTTTGCCTTTTTAGAAAGGATTTAGGGATTGTGATGGATGACAAGAATAATACAACTCAATGTCATGTAAATGAAGGAGTATCAATACCAAGATATCATCACAGAACAGTTGAATTTTGCCCTCAGAAAAGGTCTTTTCAGTAGGGCTGGCTCTTAGGTTGGGGCTGGGTTTTGCACAGCAAAACATGATCTTACTTCCTTACTTCAATCACAGCAAGGCTACCTTGCAGCAATTACTGTCTCCTGGTCACTTCTACCTAGCTGATGGGACTGAGCAGAGAAAGCCAAGAAGATCAAACATGTACTTATAACCCCCCTAGGAAGCCTTCAGGCCTTTTCCAGTTCTTAGTGTGGGGTCTGTGATTCCATCACAGGTATGCTGGTCTTTGATTCTTGATGATAATTAAGACACAGGTCTTTTATTTTGCCTGACAATGAGTCTATGATGGTGAAGAAATCTGAAAAAGGTCACTGAAGCAATGGAAATGAGTTCCTGTGCTTAGGGGAGTGTGTGGTAGTAACTATGGGTAGTATACTGTAGCTATCTGCCTTTGCTTCTTTCATGCTTTTGAAAGAGAGATGCCAGCTACTAATGTTCTCTGAAGGAAGAGCCAGTGGAGTAAGACATACTGCTCCTGTGTCTCAAGTTATCTTACCAGCTTCCATTCCTGATCCCTGGGATGCAAGGGAATTTCTAGCATAAACCTTAAGCACTCCCATAAGCCACTGAGTCAGTGTAAATGCATAAATTATTAAGCTTCTTAATTTAGACACTTTATTTTTTAAGCCTGAATCTCTCTTCAGAAAGTGGGGAAGAAATGTCAAACATTTATTGGATTAGTCACTTATCTGACAGAGTTCAGCTTCACTGTAAATAACTTCTCTCCTTTGTCATGCATGTTTGCCCATCCTCTGGTTCTTCATCTTTGGAAAAACTTACCAGGAATTTGAAATTTTAGGAAAGATAAAAGAATGTGTGGAAATTAATGAAATCTGGCTTTCTGGTAAAATACATATATTTCATGAAGATGCACAGGATGACCCCACAGCTGATGTACCTTGCAGGACTCCTGTGCCCTAACCCTGGCTCAGCAAGTGTGACATTAGGCTACTCTACATCGCCTCATCTTACTGAGCAAAACAGAATCCATGAAATACTTGGAGCGGTGTTAGGCAATATGGTATTCCTGAACTGAAACTGGTATAGATGACATTATTGCTGTGACCGTTAAAAAAAATATATATTAAATTTGTCGCATTAAAAATTTCTCTATCACCTTCTGGGATCCTTTCCACAAGTTTGTGCTCACATATGCCGTACTGCATATTAAACTTCCAGCAACTCTGTGTACGTGTTTTGCTGCTTAGGCCTAGTACAATTTTTTTTTTTTTTTTTTTTTTTTGCCTTGCTCTTTCACCTTATCTTTTACTGATTCCATTCTTTCATATTTGTTGCACTTACTGTTCTTCATTTAATCCTTACCTGCTTAGATAGTCGTCTGACCTAGTTTTATGATATGGATTAAAGTAAATCCTATAATGTAAGTATTCTTGCTTTTCTGTATTCTGCCCTGTCACCTGTGTTTTGCTGGGATTTTGGTTATTGGGGCTGGCTTTGGTTAAGGAAGCTTCTATGTCTCTGAGACTTACCCCCTAAGTGACTGGGATCATGCTGTAAGCAGCTTTGTCCTCTGAGTTCTTGGGTACCCGTTATCTCATTGCTTCAAAAGCAGACTTAATTCTTGAACCTCTGAAGATAACTTTGTCTTTAATTATTCAGT
>NW_010131299.1:0-52802 GCF_000699245.1 Pterocles gutturalis
CTTTTTCAGGAGTATCCATTCCATGTCTGGTTATAAATATTTTTGGAGTGGGAGAGAAGAAGAGTATAAGGGGAGAAAGGAATCAAAGCCACAAATTATGAAAAATTATGAAAATGGTGTTGTAAAAGCTTTCTTCTGTAACTTTGAAATACTATTTCTAATTCTGAGTATGTGTATACTCTTTCACTGATGTGTGTTCTCATTTTTTGTGTGGTTTGTGTGTTTGGACTAGGAACTGGGGTATAGCTATGTGGAGCTGAATGCCAGTGACACTCGCAGTAAGAACAGTCTAAAGGAAGTAGTTGCTGAATCGCTTAACAACACCAGCATCAAAGACTTCTGTTCTGGTATGTCTGTGGTTTGAATGAGGATTTTTCTTGTGTTAAGAGTCCAGTTACAGGAGGGACAGAGCTTCCTTATTACACAGCAGTGTTAGAAATTTAACTTGTTCGTGACGTGGAGGGATCTGGCTCTAATAGGGACTAGTTCATTTAGTAAGCTGTTTTATTTCATCTTCAGTTGTAGAATTAAATCCTGCTATTTGTAGAATCAGTTGTTAATCTGCACAAACGACTCAAGAACTCTGCAGCTGCTGTTTAGTTGCATGGGACTTGTTTCTTGGAAGATGACCTAAGGTTATAGTCAGTTCTATTGTATGAACATAGATTAATGTGATCAAGTGGCAGAGCAAGAGGTTCACCACCACCTCAATTGTCTAGGATGGGTTTACCTGACCTACAAAGCATGGGGTAGCTCTCTGAGCAAGACCCTATTTTATTCCCATCTCATTTTCTTGTCCATATTCATTTTCAGGCACATCCTCATCAGTTAGCGGGAAACATGTATTGATCATGGATGAAGTGGATGGTATGGCAGGCAATGAAGACAGAGGAGGGATTCAGGTGAAACTGCTGTAGTTATTAGCTAATGCCATTGCTAAGAGTTCATACCATATACAGTACATAATATTTCAAGCCAGTCTACTGTCCTCAACCCACGGTCCGTAGAAACTCTCTGTAGAGTACAGTCTGTCTTTGTGTAAGAAGAATTATGTTATTGATAGAGGGGGGGAAAAAGATACTTCTGTAAAAGAAATGTGGAGTGGTGAACTTGGGTGTGTGCCCTTCAGATGTTTATTCCTGGACAGGTGAATTTATCATAAGGTCTCTGCAGCTCACATCTTTGTGGAGTGGGAGGTTTGTCATCTGACTGGGACAGTTGCTCTCTTCATCAGGAAGTAACACTGAGTAAATAATGTGGCATAGGCAATATTATACTTTGTTCTCCTTAGCAGCTCCAGTTTTAGCTTCTGAAGATTTCCTGTGGTTACATGCAATACCTTGACAATAAAAGGCATACAGATCTTTAGCTCAGATGCAGACATTGCAGGAGTATGAAATTGAACTGAACTTCGCCTTCATTAGGGCAGGCAAAGTTTGTTCTAGTAAGTCAAATAATGCTGAAGCCTCAGGGTTGAGCTCTTTGGACAGGGAAGAAGTCATCTTTACTTCTTCATTGTTTGTGGCAGGGTGCAGTGAGAATGATGTATGCTCTCTCTGGGCTTAGGCCAGGTCAAATTTGCCTTTGGACAAGTCAATCTTGTTCTGCAGGTGGACAGCTGTACTCTAGGCTATTGATCTTAATTGGAATGGCAAGTGGAAAAAGTAGAGGGGCTAGGTTTTCACCTTGTGGGAACACGATTACAGTAGGAGGAGTTTTATAGACTTGCATCTGTCAAGGATCTGATTTAAGGCAGATTAATGCTGCTTGGTGTGACATGTTAATTGTCCTCTGAGGTATCTAATGTAATTGTTGTAATGTGTTTAAATCACAGGAATTGATTGGTTTGATCAGACACACAAAGATACCCATCATCTGTATGTGTAATGATCGCAACCATCCTAAAATTCGTTCCTTGGTCCACTACTGTTTTGATCTTCGCTTTCAGAGACCTCGTCTAGAACAGATTAAGGTAAGAAGGCTGTGGCTGTATGGGTTGCGCTGAATTACCATAAGTTAACTTTTGACTTCATGTGGCAGAATTCATACAGAATTGGAAACACCACTTAAAACTTAATGGATCATCTTAGTGAGTAACTCTGCTTTTCAGAATGGGTTGTCTGAGTTTTTCTTCCCAAAGAATGAAGTATCTCAAAGCCTTTCAGATTTTAGAAGTCTATCTTATATATATATCCAAATTTTATTTTTTAAATGATCAATGACAAGGGATGACTTATGTTTGAGAGAAAAATTTAAATTATATGTGGTTTAAAAAAATGAGAAAAAGATGGTAATGCTCTTTCATGTGTCAGTGTGTTCTGTAGGGGGAAGAAGTCACAGGAATTCTCTAGTGACAGTTTCTCAATTGTGTGTATTACAGGGTGCCATGATGTCTATTGCGTTTAAAGAAGGTTTAAAAATTCCACCACCTGCTATGCAAGAGATAATCCTGGCAGCAAATCAGGACATCAGACAGGTCAGCACCCATCTGGCATCAGTGTCCATTCAGAGAGCACGTCATGTACAAGTCCTTGACTTCAGTGTAGTATTTGAACAGTATTATTATTTTTATACAGAGAGATCAGGTTGTTTTCTGCTCGAGTCTTCCATTTAAGTGCTCTTATACTACCAAATTGTCTGTTTTGTTCTTTAGGTTTTACATAATCTTAATATGTGGTGTGCAAAAGATAAATCATTGACTTATGATGAGGCTAAAACAGATGCCAGCAGAGCCAAAAAGGATATCAAACTGGTAAGTGTAAAATCCTGGATTGGCTTTTACTGTCATATTCCGATACAATCACTAGGCTTTATAAGCATCTTCTGAACTAAAGTGCTGACAGACTAGATGCAGGGAGCTGTCAAACTTGCCACAAATAGTTGAAGAGAATCCAGGACTGGGTGTATATTTTGATGTACTGGTTTCTTGTGTAAGATGCAATTATGAAGTTCATACTTCTCATCCCGAGTCCTTTGTTTGGGAGATAATTCTCTTAATACCAGAAGTAAAATTCAATTCTCAAAACTGGTAAAGCACTAGGAAGGAAATAGTGAACATTGAACTTCTACTGAGGAGTCCATATATTATTGGGTACTATCACTACAGTAATTTTGTTGATATTATGCTGTGTCTTCCTGTTTGTGTTGACCTGCAACCCACTGACTTCCTGAAATATCATTTACTTAGGGCCCTTTTGATGTTGTCCGGAAGGTTTTTGCTACTGGAGAGGAGGCTTCTCGTATGTCTCTTATAGACAAATCAGATCTTTTCTTCCATGATTATTCCCTAGCACCTCTCTTTGTCCAAGAGAACTACGTACATGTGAAACCAGCTGCTGCTGGGTGAGTTACTCCATACCCTACATTGACGTAGGCTTTTGTGTCAGGGAATAAAACTAGACTAAAATTTATCTGGATATTTCTGCTTTGTAATAAAGTCAGTTTCATTTTTTTCCAGAGGAAATCTGAAAAAGCACTTGGTGCTCTTGAGTAGAGCAGCTGATAGTATATGTGATGGTGATATAGTGGACAAACAAATTCGTAGCAAGCAAAACTGGAACCTTCTTCCGACACAGGTGAGTGCTTAACGCTCATTTTATGTGCTTCATGGGTGTAAAAGACTGATCGCTTGAAATTGATGTTTCAGTATAATTTTATGACCTATATGGTTCTTACTTCATGTAGTATTCTGTTCTGCAGCAAGTAGAGCAGTTTCCTATATTCATATTGTTGAACCCATGCTGTATCATTAAATGAAGTCTTCTGAAGCTTGACCCTTCTTTATGAAGCACAGGAGCACGTGGCATGTTGTCACTTCTGACATGCAGTTCCAAGTGTACTCAGTTTTATGTGCTTCCTATCCCAGCCTCTCACTGGGCCAGTATTTCTCCTAAAGCACAAAGGACTGAAGCTTTGTGCTGTGCTTTTAATGATCACTGAAACATTGACAAGACTCGTGCTTAAAGAGGGTTATGACTGGCATCAGAGATGTATCACAGATTAAGTTGGAAGAGTGTTCTGGTGGTCATTTAGTCTACCGCTCTGCTTAGCTCAGGTCCAGACAGGTAACTTGCTTAGGAATTTAGCTGAGTTTTATGTAAATTCGTGGTGTTCTTTGGAAATGTCTCCTTCACCATGTCCGTCTGCTGGAGACTACAGCACTTGTTTGTGTGAAGTCAGCTGTTTGACTGCAGTCTAAACTGGACATCAGTAATGAACAAGGGCTGTTTGTATTTTTTTTAATGGCTTTTAAAACCCAGATAATTTCACAGGTATTTCAGAACATGGTAACAAACAGGGCAGTACAAGAGAGCAAGCTGTAACCTAAAATGGGTAGAACAGAAACAAGCAACCAAGAAAGAGTTCTCTTAAAATGAACTGTTTCCACTGTGGAACTGTATTCACCAACCCCTTTCATGGGGACAAGTAGGGTAGTATGTCATGGTGTCAGTGAGATTAATTCCTTGGGATTTGAGCTGGGTATGTGTCTTACTTTTTCAGGCCATTTATGCAAGTGTTCTCCCGGGGGAGCTGATGAGAGGTTACATGTCCCAGTTTCCTGTCTTTCCCAGCTGGCTGGGGAAATTTTCATCCACAGGCAAACATGATCGTATCATTCAAGAACTGGCAATGCACATGAGTCTCAGGTAGTACTGACTTTCCTCTTCTGGATTATAATGACACAGATACTTAGCTCTCGTTTAGCTTGCTACCTACCATTAATTCATTGCTGTGCTTGGCACAAACTTTGTGTATATTCTGTGAATATGCTCATATGTTGTTGGTGACACTTTCTTAGCACTTAATTTGAACAACAATCAGGCTGCAAATACTTGTAGCGGTACTGAGAGTCTTTTTTTCCCCTGCTGTTGCTGTTTCTCAGTTATGGATGTGTTTCCCCAGACTGTTTCGTGTTTGAATACCTTGCACTGGATCATCCCTAGTGCAGGAATTGCAAAAGGAATGGCACAGTACCACTTGCAGTTAACTCTCAATGCAGCTGATTAACCATTTGCTGAGGGCTTGCCTACAGATTGCTTGTGTTTAGAAGTGAGTAGTGGTGGTTGTACAGATTTACTTACTGCTTGCAATTTGACAAAGAACCCAGACATGCAAGAGGACAGTAAACATGGAGTATTTGCCGTATTTGCGGGATGCGCTGGTCCAGCCCTTGAAGGACCTTGGAGCAGATGGTATAGAAGAAGCTATAGCATTCATGGACTCTTACTGCTTGATGAAAGAAGATATTGAAAATATCATGGAAATAAGCACATGGGGAGGCAAACCCAGTCCTTTTTCAAAGCTGGATCCCAAGGTAAAATTCACTAGTGATTTTTTTTTTTCCTTATCTTACATGTCTTTAAAAAGAAATCCTAGAATAATAGCTGTGGTATGGATGTGCTGCTGAAAGGCTGAAGTTGGTGCAGCTGCAAATTAAGTGTTTTATTAACTGTACTTAGAGACCATGGTAGTCTTTGCAAATCAGCTGTCAAAGATACTATTAAGGATCCAGTGCTATGTGCTAAAACATAGTCAGGCTGTGCTTCATTCAGCTGTCTTATCCTGTTGTTTCTGGTGTGAAGGATTACTGGGAGTTGGCTGTGTCTGTGGCACAGAAGCGGAACACAGAAGGGACAGGGAAAGCTGGTACCTTTCTATATGCAGGGTCCTGGCTATAAGCTGTATCACCTTCATGCATAGCACTGCCTTTCTTACCTCTTATGAAAGAGGAGGGATGCACAACCGTATTTGTTACGGTGTAGGCACTGAATTAAGAGGTTGGCCTCCAGCTTCTGGCTTCCACAGTCCAGTTAGACTGAACTGCCAGACTTCGGGGGACTTTGTGTGGTGCTCCCCTAGTATCCCTCTGGGGCTAGTCCACTTGGAGACTTCAGTGGTTGGGACCCTCATCTGGTACAAGGGTGAGCCTAAGCTCAAGTTCCTGCAATAAACTACGCAGGTGTGAGATCTGAACCATGATCTCCTCTATCCCAGGTCAAGCGCTCAGGGAGAGAATAATTGTCTTTACTGATACCTAAACCTACACTACTATTGGGTTTACACCTAGTCTGAATATGCTGCCTTGGTGTGCCAGGTGTTCAGTGCTGCTGAGGGTGGCTTTTGTGTAAGTGACTTGGATTAGGTGGCAGCAGAACAACAGTGCTGAAATTATTGGAGGCCTAAGTGAGAAACGTCTGAAGATGCACTCTGAGGATGATGTGGGACTTGCTTAAAATGAGCCTTCACAATACAGCTCTTAGATGCTTCCTGTGTCCTGAGATAGTCTTCTACAAATTTCTGATCCCATCTTCCCAAAGGAAGATGTGGAGTCTGTAGCCAAGAGTTGGTTAGCTAACAATCTGTAGTTCCTAAGCTGGTGCTCATTGTGTTTCCTTCCAACCTAACAGGTCAAAGCAGCTTTTACACGTGCCTACAACAAAGAGGCACACCTGACTCCATATTCACTTACTGCTGTCAAGACAAACAAAAGGCAGTCGGGATCTGCAGTGACCTTGGAACTGAATGAAGACTTGAATGTGGAAGAGATGCAGTCTGATGAGGATGAGCAAGATACTGTTGAAAGTGATGCAATGATTAAGGTGACAGTTTCCTCAGTGTTAAACTACCACACTAAACTGTTTTCTTGTTTTTAGTTACTTTCTGGGACTTGTGACATCATCTGAATGATTTAAAAAAAAAATCATAGTACATACTGAATACATAATCTCTCAACTTTAAATTCTGAGCTAGCAGTAGTGTGAAAAAGTCTTATTTCCATGCATTGCCTTCTGCTTGAATGTGGACCAAAGTCAGACATTGCTATAAACTCCATTCAGGCAATACAATTCAAAAACTTAGTAGTATTTTAGGTGTTGGTGGGGACAGCACCATAGGTCAGGAGTAGCCACAGGCCTCTGCATGGGGTTATCACAGATGGCAACTCCAGTAATATTCTTTGTACGTATTGCCAAATCAGGGAACTGTGGGTCAGCCCTTAAGACTGAATATTGTAGTTTGCACTCTCCGTGTCATTTGAAAGCATGATTCCTGAAAGAGGCGGGGAAGAGAAGAGACGGCTTTTTCTTTTAACACTGATTGTGTTTTGACTTATGCTTTTGTCAGGTTGCAGTTGGATTTTAAACTGTCTGTATTCTGTTTGTAGCAAAAAAAAGTGAAGTCTTCGAAGCTGCCAAAAAGAGAGAAAAATGAAGAAACAACGAAAAAGGAAGGGAAAAGAAAAGAGAAGACAAGACATTAAACAGAGTAAAATCTTGCTCTGGATGCAGCTTTGCTTATCTAACTTCTGTTGGGAACATTGAACAGATCCATTGGTGGAGCTGGGAAAGTAGAACCAGTGTGTTGAAAATGCTCCTCTTATAGAGGTGATGTAGCCACTGTACTCTCTCACTATGCAGTGCTGTACTTACTCTTAACGTGCTACAACGTTACAAGCTATAAATATCCTTGTACAACAAACACCAGGGTGCATGAACATGATGAAAACGTGATGCTTAGTTACCTAGCATTTACGCTAAGTCTTCCTAGAACTTCATGGTTTTTTAAAAAATCCCTTGATATTATGTGGTGAACTCTTGTAAATAATAAGTGATTCAAAAAAGACCCAAAACTAAACTGCATATTTGTACATGACAGAAATTAAGCAGTGTGTAAAATTACAATAAAATGTTTCACAGGAGTCTTTTAAAATTTTGTTTAAAGTTCATGGAGTGTTCTGTCTCCCTCTCTTTTCTTCCAAGGTTCTAGCCTTCCTGCATGTACAGGATGTGGTTATATTCTGACTTCTCTTTTGTTCAGTTAAGAACACAGAAAAGCAGGAAGGGATTTAGTTCCAAAACCTGAGGAGCCTGTACTTATGGGTTGTATCTTTAATCAAAACCAGAAAGGAATTCTTAAAGAGTAAGAAATGTTTAATAGAAAATACTCATAAAAGTTCAGAACTGATGTTGAAAAAGAGAACAGTAGGGTTGGTTGGTTTTGGTTTTTTTTTTTTGCCACTCATAACACAGAATGCCCCTTGGTTTGTCTTTGGTACAAATAAAATGCAGATTTTGCTGGGTAAGAATTATTATAAATCTTTTATTACTATAATAAAACAAAGTACAAAATTTATCAAAACCTAAATATTTACAGGCTATCACAAAATAGAGGTGATGTGGTTGTTGTTAATCCTAGTGGGGAAAAGATGTGTAATGTAGTGATAGAGCATTCCTTCCTGCTTTTGCTGGACAACACGTGCAGTCCTGAAAATAAACAGAGGCAGTCACATCCCAAGGTATATAGATTGTGATAGCAAACTACAAGACCAGGAAAAAAAATTAACAAAAATAAGGTTGGGGTATATATAACTTATATAATCACTTGTGCATTACTATGACCTATAGTTAAGTTTTCACATAAGGTGTTTGCAGTAGTAAATCTACCTTCAAATGTCAAAATTACCGAGGAACTCTGTTAACTCATTTTCTGTTACCATTCCTTTACCAAAACCAAAGCCTTGCGTCTAAGTGTGTGGTACAGACAGAGGAATAGTCTTGTTCTTTGCAATATTTCAAGCCAATAGTGTGTTGCTGTTACCCTGTGATATATTCTTATATTCTGTTAAACACGGAAGCTAAGATCATGTAACCTGCATTTTAGATCTGTGCCTTCCAGTTAACATATATCTTCTACACTTGAACACTTGCTGGTAGATCTGTAGAAGGATTTGATGATGCGGACATCTTCAAACTGTTCTCTGTGCTACTAAAGCACAACTGGTGTTCAGGAACATGTTGCAGAGGACAATGGGATCATAGAGGTAAATGGTTTAAAGTCTCACAACTGGAAAGAGTAACAGCCAGGTTACTTGCAATAGCAAAACCTCTTGGTGTTTGCATGCCTGAGGGCAAATAGGCGATACAGCTGAGCCTCAGTTAACTGAGGGGGAAGAGCCAGGCTGTATGTTTGATTCTTGAACACTGCATTTCCTTTGCTGGGAAGAACTCCCACTGTCTTCTAGAATGACCCCTGTTAAGTGAAAAATACAGGCTCTAGCACCTACCTGAATTTATTGGTCCACATCTTCTGGTCTGAGGTACTGGGTGCAGTCATTTATTTTCTTAAGATGAACAATGTTAATCCTTTCAGAACACATGGGACATGTGTTTTCAGTCTGTAACATGCTGTGACAGTTTTAAAAAAAGAGTGACTGGTCACATGGTAATTCTGACATTTTCAAAGGAACAGCTGGGCCTAAGGCAGAAAGCACAGAACAAAGTTCTGACCTATGCTATGTAACAAATGCAGGCCAGAGCAACGGCTGCTTCTGGCTAGGCAGAGCAAAGGGTAGTTTGTTCATTTTTAACATATGAGAACTAACATCATAAGAGGAAGGCTGCTGCTGTTTGCACCGGCATGAAGAAGATTTACTAATTAGAACATATACAAAGGGGCTTGGGCTGGACCATGCAGTTTCACAGTTCCAGACTCTGCACAGGGTTATCCAATCCTGTTCTCCCACAGATGATTACTGGGTACAAGAGATTATTGCTGCCTTAGTCTGTACCCAATACTCTGTGTGTGTGTTGCTTGTTTTGGTGACTGCTGCTTTGCCTGTATTCGCCCCGCCCCCCTATCAGGTCTTTTTCCTGGAACAAGCTGAGAACTTATACAAGCCTCCCATCCTTCTTCATTACTGTTCCTGCCCTGCATCTCTGGCCAAGTTCTTTCTTTACTATAGTTTTTGGTCCACTTTGAACCATATTCTGGGAGTATGTTAGATGAAACTACCAAGGTAAGGGGGATTCCTCTTCCACAGCCCCCATCCCAGGCTGTTAGATGTTTTTAACACCAAATGAAACAGTTTGTTGCTAAAATATGAACAAACATTGGAGTTCCATCACAGAAAACAAATCCCAACTTACTTCTTGAATTCTGAATAGAGGGCAGGAAAGTCACAGTGTGGGCAGACTGTCCAGTCATCTTGTACCATATGCCGACCCTGCATACAAAAGCCACACATAATTAAATGGCATGTGCTGTCCTGGTACACTGGGCATTTAGTTCTGTAGCTGTTACTGTAGAACTCAGTTGCTGAGACTTTTTCAACGATCTTGAGGAATTAACTAAAACCATAATAGTGTTACTGTGGTTTGATTACTGTGTAAATTCTGTAACTAGAAAAGGGGCTCTTGGTGAGATGCTGCATTTTCAGTATAATCTGCATTCCTGTTTTAAAAAGAGAAATTAAGAATGTATTAAATTACAATTTTGAAAAGTCTTTTAGTTTGGCAATTCTACAGTGGCATTTGTTGATCCATGTCTGGTGATTGTACATAAATCTACTGGGATTTTTTGGTGTTGCAAAATAGATTCAAAAAGATTACCCCAAAGCTACATCACTGGAGCCCAGGAGATCCCCTTCAAGGCTGTTAAGTTTGTGAGCACCGTGACTGCCTTACACTTGCCTCTTTAAACAGAAGTTAGATCTTCTGTTTTGGTATGGTTTACTCATTTGCTTTTCATACAAAGGATTCATGTGTACCTTTTCACTACTATAAAATGCAACAGCACCTGGAACTATATTGAGAGATTTATGTTCTAATGTGCAACAGCAGACTGTTTTGACACTGACTCTCATAAGATATTTGGAAATGCTGCATTCCTAATGATGTTACAAATACCTGTGATGTGAATGAACTATAACCAAGACAGAACCTAAATAAATAATATGAAGTATACACAAATTATTGCTTGGCCCATAAAGCTATATTTAAAAGCCTTGGGTTTTTTTGGTTAAGATAATACTTCTAAATTAGACTGGTCATCTTATTCTGTTAAACCAAGAATAAAAAAAATACATAATTGCTATTAATATTTTTTGTAAGACTTAATTTTTTCGTTTTAATAAAGAATGCTAACTCCAACATTTTATTCCTGCTCAAGTACATTTTGATTTTTTTGTAATTCTACTGTGACAAAGCACCTGAACCTAGTAAAAATAAAGTATTAGTTATAGAGTAGCTAACCTCAGTATAAGGATTTTGTACTGATACTGGTAACAGTGGAATACATGGCTCTTCCACTGGGAAATGTACCCCATCCACACCTTTTCAGTACACTCTAAAGTATCATGAAACAAAAATGTTAGAACTTCTACTTTCTGTAAGGATCAGTGATATAAAATGCTTAGGTCACTGGCTGAACCATAACCATAAATTCTGTTACATTCTGGGCATTCCCTGAAACAGATTTTTGAAGTGTAGGGTTTTTTAATTTGAAATCTTGGCAGCCTGGAGTTTATGGGAGGAGAGCCGTGCCCTCCACAAGCTCCTGTACATGGAAGAAGAAAGGGGGACTTCTATCTCTGCCATCATTGCTCTGAGCACTGGAGCGCCCGAGCAAAGGGCTGAGCTGGGAAGGCACCAGCAGCACAGTCCTGTCTGCGTGTTCTCCCAAGTGCACCAACTGCATTGAACGCACATATGCCGGGTGTTCAGGGCAGTCCTGGTGCACCAGCTCCTTCTCTGGAAGCTCAAGTCTTCCAGAACCACTTCATGATTTTACTGTCACCCTTCAGTGCCTGCAACTTGTAGGTGGCAACTAAGGACACTCTATGATAGACAACAACAATGGTTTCACTGATTTGGTAACAGCTTGGAAAAAAACCCCAAACAAACCCACAAACACCTCTAGCTTGAATTTACTAGCAAACCGAAGATGTTCAGATGCACTTATTTTTTGAAGGGAAGAAAAGCTTTGTGTTCCGCACACTGCGGAAATACTGCAGACACTCACAGTTGCAATACAGTAGGGGAGATTGTTTTTACAGCCGGGACACAGGAGTTCGCACTCTGGGAGCTGGAATGCACAATAGGGACAGGCTGTTGTTGGCTCTTCTGCCTCTGTTGTGTCTGGACGTCTAGAAGTAAGATAAAAATGTGAATATAAACCTCAGGTGCTTTGAACGTGAACAAAGATGTTTTACAATACCTTTGATATTTAGCGTTTCTCCTTTTGAGTTATTTGCATACCTTCCAGTTGCTATTTTATATTCTACCCAATAATTCCTTTTATCACCCACAGTTCATCACAATTATGTAAACTCAGAAATAAGTAATTTTTCATCTACCTCGAAACAATACAACCTTTTTAAAGCTATAACAATCAAAATACTTTGAAAGCTTTCAAAACTCACAGTCTAATGTACAGAATATAAAGCTATGGTTTCTCTATTTCAGTATTGTTCTGTGGCAGGAGTGATCACAAAGAATTAAGTAACAAGAAATAAAGCTGGCATCCTGGTAGATTGTAACTTGGCCTTTCACAGGCTCGTTTACATCCAACTGTCTGTCACAATGATGGTTCTGACCTAGACATCACAGCACCTTTTTTTCAGATTTCGTATGTGACCTTAACATTTAATCTTCTACGGAACATTTCTAGAAGAAGAGCTTAGAGTCACTTTTAGCATATTTTCTAATGAAGGGGATACATCCTTTCTAATGGTTAGCCCAGTAACCTTGGAGACAATTAGATGGCTTCCTTCCTTATTTTGAATCTTTGTAGAAAGGCTAGTTTCTCATTTTATTAGCTGGGCAGGTATGTTTTCCTCGCAATGGCCTGCTCCTTTGTCTCCACTTAAGAAATCTGAGGTATGGATAAACACAGATTAAGAAAGAGTCAACATGGCTTTTAACACTGATGTCATAATTTAGAAGCTTACTGGAATGTTCTAGAAATATTAACAAGCAGGCAATAGGGAAGAACTTCACATGAATTTAAAAAAAACGGTTAAAGGATACTAAACAGAACAGGATAAACAGTTCTCACTATACACATCTGTGGTAACCTGCTGCTGTTCTGCATGCTCATGAAATGTAAGTGAAAATAATGGAATGCCACAGCTCGTACATAATATTCAGACTGACAGGGGCCAGAGCCAGCTTCAAAGAATTCCAGAAGAACTTTGAGACCAAGTGATAAGCAAATACAAGAGTAGGGGGGAAGCCAAAGCAAGGCCTATTGGAAAAAGTTTCTACATATAAGATGATGGACTGTGAACTGGTGGTGTTTAGGAGTAAGATCTTGCAATTATAATATATGCTATGAAAACATCAAGTTACTTTAAAAAGTCAAAGCTAATCAAGTAGGGTGGAACAGATACTCATTCTGCTACTACATAAATCCATGGGCTGTCCACATCTTAAATAGTGGGTAGTTTTGGCCCTACCTCCTCCAAAAAGGTTGTAAAAGAGTTTCAGAGAAAGGCCATAAGGATCAGTATCCATAAAATAATAGCTATGTAAGCAGAGAGTCTTCAGGTCATGAAAACATGTGACTAATAGAGAGGAAATGAAGAACAATGGAACTCTATAAAATCATAAGTGACACAGGAAAGGCTAGATCTCTCCCTAAAGGAAAGGTACAAGGCATCACGTTAAACTAGCTAGGGACCATTCTGGACACAATGGGTAATTGAGCGAAGGAACTTCTTGTCATAGGATTCACCTGTTTCTTAAAACTTACATGGCTTCAAGCAAAGAAACTGGGTAAGCTCCTGGAGAGCTTAGAGACTTAATAAATACCTAAAACACCCATATGGGCTCAGCAATTCCCTGAGTCTCAAAATGGTTAGGGGCTAGTAGAATAAATAAGAAAAACATTACATATTCTTGCCCTTCCTTTGGCATAAAAAACTGGCTAGGATCTGTCAAAACAGAACTCCAGATAAAGAAGAAAATGTCAGTAATCCTTCTATTTTATTTGCTCTTCCATTCTTTTTTATCTTAGCCATTTAGTCAGTAGTCTAAATCACGGATGAGCATAGTGCTGATGCTGTAGCAGCTAACAGTTTACATGTACATTCCTAAATAGAGAACAACTAAAGCCGTATGGCTGCACATATGTCTGTATGAACAAGATGGAAACTGTTACTGCCGGTTAGGAAGCATTTTACATGCATGTTGCATGTAAGATTTATCACATCCAAGGGAACAGAAGAGCCCTTAATTTTCAGAGAAGGAGGAAAACAGTCCTTAGCCTTCCAAATTTGAGACAGTGAATTAACATGAAAACAGGACAAAGCCTGTAGGCTTTATGAGCAAAAATGTCACAAATAAAGCCTTGATATTGTGTATATTTGAAAATACAGATTAACACTGCTCACCTGACCATTGCTTCAATTTTCTTTTTGTATCTAAGATCTATTTGATTACGATACTCAGGTCTCATCAACATAGCAGCAAAACTGAAAGCTGAGTTCTTCAATCCTGCTCTATGACACTCAATTACAGTTGAAGTCAAAATTGGCACAATGTCTGTAATAGAAGGAAACAATGATGTCAAATATTTATTTACCAATATTAATGTTGAAAGCCTTAGACACTAATGAAAAAATGACAGTAGTTTCCTTCTTCCTCATGGTATGCAGTCCCACAATTTGTGCAATTCCTGTAACCACATACAAGAAAATCATGGTTTTACCTCTCATTGCCTTACATTTCTGAAGCTCAGCAGGGCAGAAGGAATGTTTCGATTGTAACAATTTCTCCCAAATCTGGCCTGCACTGTTTAAAGTACATTTTTCCATGTACCCAAAAGAGTATTTTTAAAAGAAGATTGAGATTTTGTGATAAAGTCACAGAACCAATCGGTTCATTACATATGATCCTGAGACTTCGTGTGTGGTTCAGGCAGCTCAGTACCGCAGTTTTGGTGGTTGAGGGCAGATTAAACTGCTGGGGAAGAACCCATCCTGGAGGCCGTATATCAAAGAGCTATCCTGTGGAGGATGGCAGAGCACACTGTGCATTTACACTTTGTCGTGTGCCCTACAGGGTCACAGGAGAATGTACCTTCTAAGGCAATGATTAATGAATTGTCCTGCAGAGCACAGCATGCTCTTCTATGCTGTCAGCACTTACGTGATGGGAACTTGCTGATGTTGTTGGCCACACGTATAAGCATGCGTGCTCCCTTCATGTGGTCACCACGCTTCACGTGAGTCTGGAATACAAGAAACACTGAATTAACTGCAGCTTTCAGAGAGTAATTCCTGCAGCCTGCTCTTGGCATTCATCCTTCTGGGGGCTGCACACCCACAGCTCTTTCACCAAACTGAGTAGTGGTGTATCATGCACTAGAGAAAGGACCAGAGACTTCATAGTGGCTCTTTCCCAGAACAGTCCTTCTGGCCCACTATTTGCCTGCTCTTGCCTTGCTGCTCACAGAAAGGGAGGCCAGAAGCTGGCCACAGTCTGAACAGATATCCTGATGGGCCATGGGTTAACTACTAGAAATTATTTGAGTCCCCGCTGCTTAACCTCATTTACAGGAAAGCAGTGATCTGCTTATGGATAAAAATAATAATAATAAATAATAACAACAACAAATACTTGTAGTAGTAGCATAACATTTCTAAGTATGAATGCAAAAGAAATACAGGAAGCCATATGTAGTTTTCTTATTATTCAGCATTTAAAAAAGAATATGCTAATCAGAGAGACAGAAACAACCATGGATTGTCTTCCTGGAGGTTGCTGTTAGCATGCACTTTGATTCTGTGATACAATGTATGTAATAACATAATTTATGCATACAGAGCATCCATATATATTATTCAATAAATGAGAGACTCTGCAACTTACACATAAATTCAGTTTCTCAATTCTTTACCTTCACTAAAATATAGCTGTGTAGAATCATAAGGTTTGTAGACATCTCAGAAGGAATTTTAATCTTCTGAGTCTTTAACTCTGAATACATACTGAAAAGAACATCATGTGCACTTCGGTAGTTTCCTTAAAAACAAACAACAATGAACAGTAAATTTAATTTTTCATAACAATTTCTTTAGTAATGACATATATGGAAGCTGAACAGGAAATTATGTTGATTCTTAGAGCAAAACCTTTGCATGAGAATTTCTTTAGAAAGTCACAAGCAGTTGCCTGTCACAGCATCCTAGATAATATCACCCAGGGAGTTAAGCAAAAAAGAATCACTCTTGGAGAAGCCATCTAAACAGTAGCAAAATACATATGCAGATGACAATTTCATATAATGAAACTTTAAAAATGGAAGATGCTGTATCCAATACATTGCTTCCACAATAAAGAGGAGAAAAGGTATTTTTAGAGCATTTAGAGATACTTCTTTTTGTTCTTCACTGTCAGATATTAAAAAGTTGTTAAGTGTTAATTTAACCCACTTTTACTTTATCATTTGCTTTGGCAACTCCTTGCCTCTGCAACCAAACAAACCCAAAACCTGTCAGAGAGATAATTAAAATTTAAATGTTAATTCCCTAGATTAATACTGCTTCAAGGTTACTATTAACTGACCACAAACCAGAGGATGTCATTAAATTATCAATGTAGCTGAAAACAACCAGTATTTAGTATTGTTAGTCTGCTCTTAGCTAGCTGTTTGTTCTTGTTCTGTTTTGGGTTGTTTATTTGGTTTTTTTTTGCATTATTAGAGTATAAGGAAGTCATACTCTTTGCAGTTGGAGGCATTTAAAGGAAATTTCAGATTCAGTTATTTCAGCAAAATTTCCCCCCCCCTCTCTATATTTCTCTATCAGCAAACATTTTTTACACTATAGAGCAATCTATTATGTGTTGTTATACCCTACAATTGAATCAACCTGTGGAATTTGTGTGAGGCAGCTAAATATCACTCCAGAATTAGTTGCTGGAAAATAACATAAATTTTTCATCCTGTGTTACTGACTCTCAGTAAAAGATGATCAGCCTTAAAATCATGTGATTGCATAAGAACAGCTTAAAGGAAAATTGAACATAAAATGGCATACCTAAAGGAAAATACCAAACAGTATGACTTACTGTTTTTTTATATGTATTTTTAAGGAAAGAAAAAACTATATTGGTGTAAACTTCAGAAGCAAACTCACTGAAATCTCCTGAAGGGAGAGGGGGACAATCTAAAACTGTGCCTCTGAGGAGGAAACAGTTACTGCAAGATTTGTGATTTTTAATGAGAACAATATTGTGCTTATTATTACACTGTTGAAGAACACATCTATACTATTAGGGAATATGAAATACAGTATGGAACATTGCATTTTAGATACAAGTTTTCAGATTCAGAGCAGCTAGTAAATATTTAAACCTGTGAGCCTTTACATTTCCTGCTTACATAATTAGCACAACTGCATCATCATTCACTGCTATGATGAATTGTGAGATCATGCTTGCCAAGGGTTTAAGAGATTTTCCACTCTTTAGCCCAGTGCTGAGGAACAGCCCATAAATGTTAATTTGCCTGGGCTATTCCTGAGGCTGGTATTTTTCCCTTACAGATATTTTTATTAACTTACTTGCAATGAAAAGCAAGCAGCGTTACAGTGGGGCTGTTGCCATAGCTACAGAGGAATGCGAATAATGGAGGCAATAGCTACTTTTCTTCTAGCCCTGTCTCTTCTTATTACTTTTTTTCTATTTCTAATTTCAGCTACCTATTACAGGGGAAAACATGGCTTAAGGAAATAGGTGTCTGATCCTTCAACAGAAATAATCTTCCGTGCACATCTCCCACTGAAAAAAATCATGTGCAAAGACTAAATGATCAGTACCCAAGTCAGAAACCACATGTAGAAACCACAATTCTGAGATATGATACACAGAAAAGTAAAGTTGCAGGCACTCTTAATCACTATGTTTACTTGAATGTAATAAGGAATGCAGATACTTTCCACAATTTTCTTTTTTCCAGTATTTAGTATACAGGTATGAATCCTAACCTTTTCACAAAGGCTACTTCAAATCAAAATTAAATCTGAATATAATTAAAAGCACGGATACATGTCTTTTCCAAGTATAATCCTATATAAATAATGGTGCCCTAAGTACTGCAAGGATGTAGTGCCAGAGGTGCTGTCATATCAGAGATAACAGACTTACCTGAACGCTGTTCCTCCCTGGCAATTATTACGGCAGTTCTGGCAGCTTCTCTGTATTGCTTTAGTGCCATGTATAAGCGGAATAGGTACTTGGCATCCTTAATGAAATCATACAAAAGCAATTACTACTAAGTGAATGCCTGCCACCGTATTCCGTTTCTCTACTTGCCCATCCCACCACCACATTCTTCAAAGAAAGCGGACAAGCCGGCTTGTTTCATGAAGAGCTCTTTGTATCAACATGCTTTAGCTATGCTACACTCCCCTGCAAGTCTTGGCCATTAGGATGGTCAGATAAACACCCATGTCAGGGACCCTGACTTCGCTGTGGCGGCAGAAAGCTGCACCTAGAGAGTTGTACAGGTGGAAACCCAATAACTTCAGACGTATAGGCATTTATGGTGTCAGAAAAGAACCGAAAGACTCCTTTTAGAAATCGAATTATTGCTAGAAACCTTTGTGTTACAGATCTAGATGCAAACATTGCTTAGTGTGAATAAAGATGATAAAATCTGGCCATTAAAGAGTGTATTGTTCTGGGACCAGATGGTAGACATCCAAGACAGATAAAAAATTGAAAATTAAGGGGACAATTAGCTAACAAAATGCACAGAATTTATGATCTGCTATACTATGTACTTTTGATATATTACATGATTCAAGAATGGCAAACGTAGCAAAGGGTTCACCCAGGAACTGGCAATTCAACAGTAGGAAAATTAGTGAAATAATTTAAAAACAGAACTTTTTAAAAACCAAGATGGCAGTATTGAAGAAAACAAAGATGGGCTCAATTTTTGTAAAGTGTACTCAAATTTCTAGGAGATTATTAAAAAAAAAAAAAAGAAATCAACAAGAGAAAAGAGAACTGGTCTTTCATAAGGGTTTTGAGAAAATAAAATGACCTTCCTTATGATGAAAAGGAACTATTAAGTGAAAAAAAAAAAATCCTGGGCTAGTGCCACTATTTTATCTCTTTAGCAGTGATTTCTAAAATGGGATCAATATAAAGTTGTCTGTACATAATAATCTTTTAGATAGTAAATAAAGATTAAATTAAGCTGAAATATTGTGTATAATGGTATGGTTACAACTTAAATATACATATAAGAAAAAAAAAAAAGACACTGGTAGCTTTATAGACAGCTTAGCAAAAAAACCAAACAAGCTCATTCTGCAATATTAGTTGTAAAAGCAAACACTTACAGTGTGTACTCAATGTTAAAGTAGTACAAAAATGTCTTTAAAAAGAATTGTATTAATCGATGTTGTGCTGTTCTCTGGAATACTGTATGGGTTTTCTATGTTAAGTCTTAAATACATAGTAAGAAAAGAGAAATTCAAAGCAACAGCAATATGAAAGATATAAGGACATTTCCTTATAAAGAAGATGACTGCAAAGATTAACTCTCTAGTTGAGAGGCAGGAAAAAAAAAAAGATGAAAAAAATCACAGAAATAAAAGAAAGAGAAGAAGACTGCCATACAGAAATAAAAAAGGCAAGTCAAACTCATCTTTTTAACTTTCAATAAAAGGAAAAACATTAAGTGACCAAAAGTAATGACTTTTAAACTAATGATGGAGCAGAATTTTAGGTAACACTTGATGAAAAGGTCAAACATCATAAGAACTATAATTTAACAATAATGAAATAGTTATCTGGATAATAAAGTAACCCCAACTACTTATATTAGTGGATATTATTTATCCACTGTAAACTGCCTTAGAAAAGGAAAACTGCTATTCCCCGAGTGAGGTAAAACAAAAATTATTATGAATGGTAAGTTACAATGTCACTCTTCCCAACTTCTGACACCTCCTAATGACCACAGATGGCCATTCCATTGATGATAGCAGAAGGCTGCACTTCCCCATCCAGGCTACTTCTCCCCTTTCTTCTGCCCCAGCAGGAGAAGGATCCTGTCCCAGAACGGACCATTGGTCTTACATGGTGTCTGCCATGTCCCTAATTATATTTTACTTAAATAATATTTTTAAATTACTTACATGACAGACATATGTAGAAAAAACATAAAAGCAGAATGCACTTAAGAAAAATTAGTCTCATGTTTTACTTTTATATTCTTACCTTTAAAGTTAGTAATTTTAAAAGTAAAACATGCAGGAAGGTATTTTCAACTAACAACACATTTCCTAAGGTCTTTGGAAAAAATTATTACTGCTGTCTAATTGATCTTAATATTAGGTAGCCATGATTTTAATTTAGCTTTGCTTTTTAAAACAAATGTACTTAGAAAATATGCACAGAAAACAGCAGAACCTTGTCAGTTAACGCTCTTTGAAAAAATACAAAAGAACACACATGACAAATTAAGAAACTTTACATGCTAAAGTTAACAAATACAATAGCTGACATGATAACACAGTTAAGAAATAGCTTATAATTAATCAGATAATAGTGTAGCAAAATCTTGGTAAGCATAATAATTTTGATAATATGGTACTTCATTAAAATCCCATATAATTGTTGTCTGCGAAAGATTTAAAGCAATCAGGCTGCTGTGAGTGATGATCTGGTTTGGAGATCAATGATGAAAGGATTAGCAAGTTTCTGCTGCATGGCTACTTTAAGTTCACTCTTACTTTCAGCTTTACAAAAATATCACCATGTAAAAGCTGCTATTCTCTAAAAACAACCCCGTTTGCTTGATAATTTCAAAAACACTGTCTCCATAGCAAAATAAGGATAAAGATGAATTATTTGTTAAGTAGATTTTTAAAACAAATATGTATGATTTGATAAAGTAAAATTTTGTTACTCACTGAGAGAGACTACAGCAGATTGGATTAAAGCATTCAGAAGAACAAGAGAGAACTTTTAAACAAGGAAAAGAAAGCTCTAAATTGAAGTTCAAAACAATGTTAAATATGGCAATTACAGCATTCACAAAATTCCTAAGTGTTTTCTAAAATCTTTAGAACTTCTTCACTATGGAGACCATGCTGTAGCTCATTTCCCTTTATCCACTTCTATGCAGTTCTTTCAACCAGATGGCGAAGCAGCTGCTCTTAGAAAAAAGAGACCGGATGCTGGAGTGTCTTTCCATCCAAGTTTCATCATAAATATCAAATTACTTTTGCTTACACTGACGCTGCACAAATTTTTCATCTAATGCCTTCAAAAGCTTCATTCTCTTCTAGTCTCCCAGTTGAATTTTGTTGATTAATGGCCACATTTCAAATTACAGGTAAATAACAAATAATAAAGAGATAGAGGTGGGTTTCTTCTTTTAATTTTATAAAAGCAAGGTTGGTTTGGCCATCAACTGTTCAGTGTCTCTAAAAAGAAAAAATATCAAACTCCTAACCTCTAGATACCATACAGAGAGGAAAGAGCAAGAATTTCTAATCTCACAACAGAATTATAAACTATAGCTGCAATATTTGGGGTGAAATAAACTTACTGCATCAAGGCCATGTCATCTCCATCGTTACCAAATTTTACTCCCCTCAGTAAGACAGAACTTATTCTTCCATACATATCATTTTGCACCTGACTGTATTTACTATGAGTTTGTATGAGACCTTAAATTCATTGACTAAGGAATTAATTGTAGACTGCAATGTCCACACCTGAGGTCCGGCTTTCACAGTAGAAAAACATGGATGCAGGACCACTTAGGTCACATTCAAGCTCTGCTGTAACAGGCAGTAAAACCTGAAGTGGCTCAGCCACTTAGTTCCATGAACTCAAGCCCAAATATGACTGAATGTACCATAAGCTCTATGGACATCAAAACCAAAAATGCTCTGTGAAGCCTGTTTTTCAATAGCTCAAACTCAGAGAAACAAGATAGCCCATCAGCAGTCACTCTCCAAAAGACCTGTTTGTCATCTTAATGACAATGTCACCTCTAATGCTGCTGTTCTGATGTCTAACCTCATCATCATGTTTCTAATCTGCCCTGGAAAAAAAAAAATCACACAAATGGAATATGGTAGAAATCTACTTCTTGTATTGCATATACAGTGCACATCTATGTTCAGCTTAGACTGTGATGATCCTCTTCCTTTACTACTAAACGTATGGCATTAGCAACTAATACACAAAAATCTGCTAGCATGTATCTTCCAACTCCCAAATCCATATACACAAAAGAGAAAAAGATTAAATAGTCTGCCAAAAGCCTTTTATTACACCCAGTGAATGGTTTGCTTTTAACAAAGGAGCAGAAGCAATGGCCCTTTCAAAATTTTATTAATTGATCACATGACATTAAAAGACACAGAGCACCTCCTAAATAGTATAAAATAAAAATATGTAAAGTTCTAAGGATATAAAGAAGATTTTCTATGACAATGCTGAGTGTCAATGTGAAAATCAGTATCCACAGTTTTATTCTACTATTGTTAATCAAAACTTCCACATTAGGAAGGTCTGTCACAAAAAATCTTCAAATGTGCTTCCCTTTTTTTTTATTTTCTATCATCAATTAAATATGTAATTGTATTCTCCAACACAGAACAGAGAGTCTGTGGTTTAGTTTACAGAACTACAGCCTGTATCTGCAGATGAAACTGACTCAATGAATAAACTTTAAACTAAGTACTTCTACATAATAAGAAATCAATAAATAATTTCTTTTTAAATAAGGCTTAACTGTCACAGGGGCATCCACATGAAGCAGTTACATTTTCAAGTGATCACAGTGCCAAATTTTTCCCTTCATTTCACATTTTAAAACAGAGTTGTTTTGGGCTAACCTCTTTTTGAGAATAACATCATTAATCACTTAAGAAATCAACAAGGAGCTGGGTGATTTTGAAAATCTGTCCACAACTTTTTATGACTTAAGTTGATGTGTGAATACAGGAACTAACGTAGCCTGATCTTTGGGTTTTTGTCCTTCGTCTTCTATTTACTACCTTACTTTCTTCCACTGCAACAGTTAGACCAACTCCCCACACTGCAAGAAGAGATGAGTGCTGTAGCAAGTCTTGAGACACACACATTCTGACTGTCCATCTGGGAAAGGCAACAGCCAGCTGGCTAATGGGCATGAACAAACAGCTAAGTTTTGTCTCTTTCCTTCAGTCTGATCATTAATTTGAATCGCCTCTGTCCAACTACCTGCTTTCATAAAGCTTGGAGAAAGACAATTGTATTTAAAATAGTTACTTCCTTTCCTATCTTTCTGAAACTGAAGTTTCTGGGTGAAATGACTCACAGAATGATCACATAACTCTTGCTCCTTAATGAAACCATGCTAAAACACAATCTGTGTCTACCAAAAATTTTAGGACAAAATAAGCTCAAAAGATCTTGCAGCACAGCAATGTGATACAATAGCAGTGACAAAAGTACAATACCTTGGGCATGCCATCACACTCTCCCATAAGATAGTCTATCAGCTGATTTGTTAAGGCTTCATCTTTTGCCCGTCCCACCTATTACAGACAGACAGAAGAAATTACAATATGAAAAAGAAAGGAAAAATACCTACTCATACAGAGGCTTTCCATAAAAACACTGAAACTAGATAGATTTAAAACATGTTTTTTTGTTTTTAGTTCTGTGTACTCAAACCAGAAGATTACTTGGTTCATCAGCTTTGACGTGCAGTAGTTCATATCTATTTTCTAATGTGTTATGTCAGGGGATTATAGCTAAATAGGTCTCTGAGTGAGCTGGGACTGTTTAGCCTAGAGAAGACTCAGGGGGGTCTCCTCAATGTGTACAAATACCTGAAGGAAAGGTGCAAAGAAGATGGAGCCAGGCTCTTTTCAGGGGTGTCCAGTGATAGGACAAGAGGCAACAGACAAAAACGAGAACACAAGAGGTTCCACCTAAACATAAGGAAACACTTTTTCACTCTGAAGATGACTGAGCACAGGTTGCCCAAGGGGGGTTGTGGAGTCTCCATCCTCGGAGATATTCAAAAGCTGTCTGGACATCGTTCTGGGGAACATGCTTTTGGTGAGCCAGCTTGAGCGGGGGGTTGGATCAGATTACCTTCAGAGGTTCCTTCCAAACTCAATCATTCTGTAATTCTGTGACAGAGAGTGAGAATGGAGGCATATTGACCTAACCATAGCGTGCAGACTGGAAAAATCAGCAAAACTGAAAAATCGTATATGGATATACTAAAAAAGAAAATTCCATACTTGGGTGTCACTGACACACAACTATAAAAATCTGAAAGATATCATAAACCCTCCTTTGAAGACTGAAAACATGTTTCCCTCTGGTGTCAGTATTACCTTATTCTACTTTTTTAATGTTTAGGTATCACCTTTACTGATACAGTCTTCTATTTGTAATCTGTCCAAACACGCTTACTGACACTAGGAAAAGGTCACAACACTGAAGGTGAACTTCTTGAAAAGATTAAGAATTTTTTGTTTTATCAAAGTTGCTTACTGTTTCAATTGCTATGTCTATAGCCAAGTTATCTTCTGTGCTTGGACTTTTCATAAAGTGCTTTAATGCCTAAAATGATACAGAAGAAAAGTTAAAACTGAGAGACATGAACTTAATATTTCCTAACTTTTATCAAGTTCTCTCTCTCTGCATTTTGACAGACAAGTGGCACACTGAATGCTTATCCTGACTGTATTTTACAGCCATCAGGATAACCACATACACTACAGAGGTAGCAGCTGCTCTTACAGATGCTCCTGCAAGAAAGAAGAGTTGAGTCTGTCAAATTCTGGTGTATACCTGCATCTAACTATGAAAGACGTTCACAGCAATATGGTGAGAAGAAATTAATGATTAATGTGTCATTGGACCCCCCTTACTCCCCAGTTGCTTGGTGTCACCTACAATGGTTGCAGCTTGCAAAAATCAGTAATATTTTTTGGTATGTGTTCAGTGTGCAAAAGTCAAATAGTTAATAAGTGTCAGTTCACTGATTTGTATCTGATCAAAAGGAAGTGTGTCGATTGAACTACTTCAATTACCATATTTCCTTTTTTTAAAAAAAAGCTTTAAGTTAGGGCATGCTACAGTATTAAATTAATTAATTAGTCAGCAAGCAAGCCTTAATTGGTCAAGCTAATAAAATATAAATAAATTCTGCTTCTGTGTTCATGACATTTAGAGATTCATTGAGAATAGTATATAATTGATCCACCTGGAGCCTCTACTGCTATGAAAAAGTTATGTGCATGGCAGTGTACAATTCACAGAATACAATGTAGTTAATTGTAAATACAGTTTACTTAGGTTTTTTAAGCTTTTTAAACAGTTAAAGACAGACAGCTAAAGTCTACTATGAACTTCCCTGATTTTGAAGTACTGTATTTTCAACAGTTCTATTAATGTTTAACTATCACTGTTTTATCCTTCAAGTACTGACCCGTCCATATTGACCACACAGCAAGAAAAATTTTCCCGCCTGAAAATGTTTCTTTTCTCCTTCAAAATATAGTGCGATGCTCTGATAATCTTCATTAGTACTACTTTCAGAACCTGCAACAGATAGATAGCAATGATAGCAGAGTATTCTCATGAAGTAAGATAAAGGCCCTACTGAAAGAACAAATTCCTATTTTACCTTTTTTTTTCCTACTGACATTCAAAGAAAACCAAAGCCAGCTAGACTCAAATTATTTCTTATACATTTTCTCCTATTTAATCAGACTAAATGTCAGATATTAGGAGCCAATAATGCAGTGAAATAATATTTCCATAGGTTTTACACCACAATGGGATTTCTGTTTCTTTAACAGACATAATAAAATGACATACCCATGACCTACTAATGAAATTTTCTGTTATGTCTTGGCAACAATGAAACAATGCGAGTGATTACAAGATTTTCACCTAAATTATTTTCACAGTTTAAGAATACGCAAGTATATCTGTATTGCACAAACCAAGACTATCAGGACCAATGCAACCATGTGGTAGCAGGGAATACTTAGTCTACTAACCAAGACTCCATTTTACTGTACAGATCTAAAACAAAGACAGGCATTACTCCAAATTTATTTTTGAACCCTTTTCCCACCCACTTATATTACAATTTTAGACATCTATTTCGGATAGGAGAGAAGGAAGAAAGCAAAGTACAGTAGAACAATAGTGGCCACCTTGACAAGCAGGTACAACAGTACATCAACGAGCTAGCTGTTGCCAAGTTTTTATAACAAGAATACATTTTTTAAAGGAAGAGATTAATTGAAAATATGAGATTATTTGGTAGGTATGTATGTGGAACTGTTTCCACAAAGAATGGTGCTTGGCACAGGTGAAAAATACAAAAATCTATTTCAAATTGATGAGCTGGCCGCTGACTGACTTGATGGCCAGAGGTACAAGTCAGCAACTCAGTAAGGTCTCTTTTTTGTCTCTCCCTGAGAAAAGAAGAGGCCACAAAGGGCCTTAAAGAGAAAAAGAGGAAAGATAAGAGACATACACATGACAAAAGGAAAAGAGGGGATAAAAATCAAGAACTGTACCAGTAAAATTCTCAGTTTGGAAAAGCAGTACTACAGCTATCAAGGTCAAAGGGACTCCTCAACAGACACAAGAAAATAGTCTAGACAAATGCTTTATCTCTGTGGATAAACAGAAAAAGCTGTAGCACAGGTGAGATTTGAAAACAACATACACTTGACGACCAAGGGAGACACCTAACTAAGCTGAAGGCAAAACCTAGCTTGTAGTCCTGACTTAGGCACAGATTGCCAAATCTGTCCATGGTGCCTGGTAAATGGAAAAGGCCAGGAAACAAAACTTCACACCCCTTGTCTTATGATTTCAAATCAGCAAGAAAACTATTAACCTGCAATACTCACTGATTATATCAGCATAAATCTCCATCTTGTTGTGCTGTTGAGCTAATGTGAAAGCTTCATTATTGCACTTGGACATGACCAGGAACTGGATGGCAGAACCATAGTCACCAAGCTGCAGAAAGAATCTAATCAGAATGAACAAATTAATACTTTGGTACTAATAAGCATAATGAATACACCAAATGTTCTAGGAATATAGTATATTTAGTGGCATACAAATATGATACATTTCTTATTTATTTTATATCTAGATAATTTTAAATGGGTTACTAAAATCAAGTTAGTATAAATAATACAGCATGGCAACTTCTGTAATTGTCTAAACTTATTACTTCATGTTAATCTAATTTCAATCAGAAAGTTTAAAAAAAAAAATCAGTACCTGCTTAGCTGTCCAAATTCTACAGAACTCAAAAAATAAATTGAAATATATAGTCACTGGCCAAGTAACAATAACCAGAGTCTGATATGTTAGCAAGCCTCACCAACTTTCAATAGGTATGGCCTTTTTTTAACCTGCATAATATGATTTTTACCTGGCCACCATCTTTGCTCCATCAAGAGACTGTATTTCTCTCACAATATTAACAGCCTTTTCAGGATTATTAAGGTGATCCAAATATAGTCGAATTACACTGTCCCATTGTCTTGCATGTTCATAAGCTATCACAGCTTCCTTGTACCTGCAAAATAATGGTTTCACATCAGTTTTTCTAACTTTTAAATAACTCTTTACAATATAGTATGAAAGAAACATACAGTATTTTCTTTCCGAGAGGTTACTCTGTGACACCTTCCTTTCAGTTTGCATATAATAACCTTGTTTTGCATTTATTATGGTGGTTTTTGTCTCTTATTTAATTTTCTTGGGACAATGAAAGGCAGAGAAAACAGAAAAACGTCTACCACAATGCTACTTTTGACCTACTCTGCCAGCATCCCTTTTGGTATATCTTAAAAGTAGTTCACCGGTTCAATCAGTAAACTTTATCTGTTTCATCAGTTCCGTATGAAATCACTTGGGAATGAGAGAACAATAAAAACCAAACAGATGATAACTAGTTGTACAATTTTAAAAATTAGACTTCTTTTCTGCTCTGTAAACAAGATCAACAAATTTCTCTTTCTTACACTATGCAATTGACACATATATATATTTTCTAGTCTCATCAATGCAAACATTTAGCTTTGGTGCTGTTTCATATTATAAAGTATCATTATTCTGAAGCACGTTTACTTACAGGTAAGGGCTATCAGAAACTACTATTTTGGGCTTTCATTTCACCCAATAATTTCACATTATTAAATATTTTGCAAGTGCAGCCATTAAGATGTAACAGTAATTTGGTTCTAGAATGAAAAATTTTCTTTCATTATTATTCCCCCTTTGAATGACCTTTAAAAATCACAGCTAAGGAGTGGTTAGAAACAAACTGAACTTCAATACTCTGCTAAGTGGAATATTTGCATTGGGTGCAGTACTTTAAAAACTTTCATGATTTTTGTTAAAAATATATTCATGCTTAGACAGGAAAACAATCAATTAGAAACACATCTTTGATACTAGTGGAAGGTCCTTACATTATGTTTAAAAATCTTTACACAAAACCTTAAGTTTACATATTTCAGAAACCATTTTTATAAGGCTATTTATGCAAAATTTAAAGTTTGTTGTTTAGTTTATTTTACAAAGAGAGTAATGTATAATAACAACAACACTAATATATTATATTGTTAATGTTTTATTTTTAAAAATGTTTTATAAAAAAACACAAGCATTCAAATGCACCTGCCATCTGCTTCTTTGGCCTTTGCGTATTGTAGGTGAATCTTTGGAGATGAAACATGAGGAAGAAGTTCACCAACCTTTGCCCTAGAAAAGACAAGATAATAGTTATTTAATAAATGTATCTGGTTTCAAATTTTGTCCAGTAAAACAGGCATATTTATATCAACACTGGAAAGAAGGCTAAAAAATAAGTGATTGAACATAATGTATAAATTTTGAAAGTACTTCAATATTTTCAAAAAGCTGCGCTTTATAGATGTAAGAACTGGAAATTATAGACTACTTCATGAACATACAGGCTTAAAGACTTTCTAAAGTTTGAGATGTATGAGCATAAGAAGTGACAGACCAGCGATTTTTACCCCCAGTATTCTCTAATTAATCTACAGAAGAATCACAGTATTAAAACTGTAACCTGAAAGAATGTGCAGAAGAGTACAAAAGGCCACCAGTACAGGCGCAGTTGGGATTACTCCCATGATTGTGTGCTTAAGGCCATTGGTTGTACAGAGGACTCTAGACAATTAGAACCAGATTCTCTAAGCGACACCATCCATAACAGCAGAGTGTGGAGGAACACAACTATGTCAGGCCTTCCATAAATCTAGTTTCAGGATTTGCCCACAGTGATACAATCTACAAAAGCCAGCAAACTAATCAGTGGGCCTTTCAAGACAAAGGATATGAGAGACTGAAGAGAGGCTGACCTTACATCTCGGCTCTCTGCAGAAAAGAGAGCACTCCCCAAACTGAACCTCCTTCTGCTAGAGTAAACAAAGCTTGTACCTCCCACTTTCCAAATCAAGGCTATCATTATATAAAAGGAACCCTACTTAACCAAGTGTTCTCTTGGTCCATTCTGATGCCACTGACACTTATCATAGAATCATAGAATGACCCGGGTTGGAAGGGACCTCAAGGATCATGTAGTTCCAACCCCCCTGCCTGGCAGGGCCACCAAACATACACATTTACTAGATCAGGTTGCCCAGGGCCCCGTCCAACCTGGCCTTGAACACCTCCAAGGACGGGGCATCCACAACCTCCCCGGGCAGCCTGTTCCAGGGCCTAACCACTCTCCTAGTAAAGAACTTCCCCCTAACATCCAACCTAAATCTTCCCCTCACTTCTATGATGGAATAAATTTTTTCTTAGTAAATGAACGTAATATTCCAACCTAATTTTTAGAGCACTCATATGAAAGGAGGGGTCTTTCTGATCTTTGCTTCAATCAGGTCTAAACATTGTAAATCCATAAAATGTAATTAGGCAACAATTAAGCCCTTAAGTCTCTCAGTAAATTGTACTTTTCCACTGGAAACGTGACAACAATAAAATGCACTTAAAAAAAATTAAAAATGTATTGAACATAATGCTAGCGATTTTGACTACTCATGATACAGACTCCACTTGAAACAGCAACTTTGAATCATTTCCAACTTTCTGAATATTCAGTCTCAGCTATGTATTTTATAACTGAAGAAATTTAATGAACTAAACAGTAAGTACAGGATAAAATGACTAAATTCAGTGCGCAGGTGCACTCACAAAAAAAACAAACAAAGGAAGACTATCCATTTACAGTAAGACTATATTTAAAGCAACACAAGCTTCCGAGAGAACACTGTTCTTGTTTAAGCTTGCGGGAGGGAACAATAAAATCAATGAAACACGATTAATGAGACATTTGTGCTAGTCAGAGAATCGTTCCTTTCCAGAGTGTACCAGAGCAAGTCTTCTGACAAGTTAACACTTCCCTGAAACCTGTACTTACCAGTTTTTACACCGGATGTATACTGATGCTGCCTTGTCATAATATTGTCCCTTTTCATACAGTTGAGCAGCTTCTGAAAATTGCTACAATATTGGAAAGCATTAAAATATAATTTCTAAATTAAGATTGCAAATAAATAGACTAATGAATTCACATATTCAGCCTTAGCTTTATTAACTCTTTTGAATACCTTCATACTCTCCAGAATAGCACCACAGTCTCTTTTTAGTAACCTGCTGGGATGTTTAATGGCCTGATTTACCCCTCGACGGATATCTCCCATTCGAATTGACATCTGAGCCACTCCAGCAAGGCAAGCTTCATCATGTTCCTGGTACTGACATTCAAATGAAAAGCAGTAACTATATACATCAGAAATATCAGGTCACAAGAGCCACAGTAACCAACCACTGAAATAAATTAACAAAACATTAGATGGAGTTAGTTAAATCAATTTTTGTCTCAAAATTCTTGCCTAGCTGCAGCTGTCACTTATTTAGAATAACTCAGTCTAGTCTTCTTCTTAAGCTTTGTCTTTAATTTCTACATTTTACTTATAAGATCCATCCAGACAAAGCATACATGAGAAGAATCTGTTTTGCAGACAGCTCAGTTCTAACTCTCCCCTTTCCTCCAAAACCAACAGTAGAGAAAAAGAGAAACTACAAGCAGGATATTTCCTTTATTTTTTGTTTTAAAGGTGGTAAGGCCATTGATGTTTCATAAAGCCAAATGGCTTGAATTCAGCAAATACTGCTATTTCCCCTATTATCATTTCAGCTGCTTCATAATAGACATTTTGCAAATATTAGGGGATATAATGCCAGAATAAGGGAGCATCTACTGAATATTATGTTTATTTTCTAACACAATCCTTGCCCGTCTTTATATCGAGAACAATTCAGTAAAGGAGAACAGAAGGAATAATTAGGACTTTTGTTACAACACTGAAAATCCTAGCAATATTTTCTCTGACATTTGCATATCTATTATGAAAATGCTCAAATGATAAAAACCTAAGTCTAGTTATGCCATGTTAGTATAACGGCAATAGTTCTTTATACCTAGAGAAAGCATCACTCTATATTAAAAATAAGAGAAGTGCAAAGTCTACTATCCCAAAAGCAGTAGTCATATAGATTTAGGGCTGAATAAAAAAAAATCTGAATTCAAGTGAGTCTGAAACATGACAACTTATGTGCAGTATGATAGTACAAACGCTATCATTACTAAAAAGAATTTACCTTATTGTTTCCAGTTATTCCCTTCTCATAATGTGCCAGAGCATTAATATAATCACCCCTAAAAGAAAACTGGAAGTTATATGAAAGAATATTTTTAATAGGAAGAGATGGTTATCTTCCTACCACACAGATTATGCATGTATCTGTCTTGCTTTAGACATAATGACTCCATACAAGGATGTGAAGTATGCAAAAGATGGACAGTTACACAGTACGTCATGGCAGTTCCCACGCACAGGCAATCCATCTCTCAATTCCGTTTTATTGAGACCAATAAATCTCCCTTGAAAGACAGGCAAATAATCTATCTGCACAACACACCCCTCTTCGCTACTTCCACATATTTTTTTCTGGAAGATAAATGAAACTAGCCCTCTAAAATTATTCAGAATTTTGCAACATAAAAACAAAAGCAATTCTTTTTTCACTAGGTACATTCAGAACTCAAGTTACAGATTATCATATTGCTTCAACTGCCTCTGTTCCCTCCTTTCTATGACCAAATGTGTCCTCTCTCAGTGACAGGGGAAAGGAGTTCTCTAATATTAAGAGTTTTTCCTCTTGGTTTAGACATTAACCAGACCAGATTTAATCTGTGAAGAATTAGCTATAAAATAGACTTAGCAAACGGTTAATACCTTCTCTCAGGGACTGGCAGCCTTGAAATTTGACACTCCTTTACTTAAAATATGTAAGAAACTGAAGGCTACTGGATATGTAAGGAAAGACAGGCAAAAGGCAAAGCTTTGGTCCAATTTAAGAAGTGTTAAATGGTGTGAACTTTTTCTGTTGCAGGCAAGTGTTTGGAAAACAAAGTATTTATTTAGTAGATTATATTATTATATAGTGGACCTACCAGTTGAAAAGAACACAGATATACTGAAATTAATCAAAAGTAACTATTATTTGCTAAAATGTGTCTCTACCATGAAGTATTCCTTATAAAGCTACTCTCCCTCATACTATAGCTGCAAGACCTCAAAGAATCCTCTCTCAGCAATGCAGTCCGATGAAGTATCTCAATTCTATGTTCTTCTAGTTAGCATGAGCATTGGTTTAATATTCCTATACTGCAACTTTACAGGAGAACTTACGTGAATTCAAGCTGAATTGCATATTCCTTTGATATGAAATGGATTTGGTCTGGGGCCAAACGCTTAGCCAGCTGAAGCGCACTGTCCCAGTGTTGCAAGTCTTTTCTCATCTATTAACAAAAAACAGTAACATTTTTCTGATGCAAGTATCAAATTCTTCATTCTAATATGAACTTTATATTATTCTAAATACATATACAGAGCTAATATTCCAGAAAGATTCAGACATTTTGAGAGAGACATTCATCCTAAAAGAATGTCTGTTGGTCACACAACAAGCACAAAATCATAAAATGGCAGAATTAATCGAAAGATAAAATATTCCAACATTAAGGTAGAGATGAAAACAGAAGAAAAAAATTTACACATCTTAAATTAATACCTCAAGTGCAGCGATAGGACAGGAGGACGCCAGATATAAATCTTGAGCCAGATTAAAATCACTAGTAAACATGGCAAGATGTCCTGCTAAAAGGTTGTGGTCTTCTATTCCCTGTAAAAAGATGTAATAAGTGCAAACATAGTCCAAAAGAAAAGAAATATTGTTATCAGTAACATAACCTAGTAAGCACAGTAAAACAAAATATCCCTAGATTTTACAACTATGTGTATCAGATTCTACAAGCCAGGAAAAGCCCTCACCTTCTTATGGTAGCTCAAAGCCACTACCAGCTAACACTGTCTAAAATCAGCAATTTGCAGAAGTATGTTTTTAAGGTACTATTTCATGCACACTTTTAGATGTATAGTTGTGATATTTTTTTAAATAATAATAGCAGCCTTAAACATTTTCTCAAAAATAACAAAGGAAAAAAGAGCCTCCAAGTGCCTGAGACATTAATATATTCTGCTGCTCTCAAGCAAATGCAGAAAGGAATGTAGAGACTGCAAATACTTCAAGAGAAAACAAAGCAAGAGTTATGTGGTTTGGACACTCTCTCCTCTACAACTATTAACTCTGTTGAAAATAACTCACCTTCTCTTTAAAGAAAAGCAAAATCCCCACAAAAATAAGAATTCAGCAATTCTTAAAGAAGAATTAAATCACCATATTTCCTATTGAAAAGGGATGTTAGATTTTACCTTTATTTGCTCTAGTGACATCACCATCCCAGCATTACCGATTGTTCGATAAACACGTATTGCGAAATCCACCTCCATATGATGTAAGCAAGCTTTGGCCAGCTCATTCCAACCAGACTGGTCATTCAGAAGTCTGCACACCTCCCATGCTTCAGAAAACCTACAGAAGGCAAAACACATTTAAAATTACTATTACTCGTACATACAACACCCCTCAATGCGCTTTTTCCCCTAATACTACGGCAGGGAAAACATAAAAAGCATTTAATTCTAAGCCATGCAGAAGCCATGTGTCAGGAAGAAAAGAGAAATAAAAATGCATAACTTACAGTTCTGCTTCTCCTGTTTCTACTACATTCTTTAAGGAAACCATCTGCTTTCCCTACTCTAGCATTCTTTCCATTACACTGACTTTACATTGCTTCATTACAGTGGGAGAGGAGTATTCAAGAAGCACCTTCAGCCAGTTTTGGAAGAGTCACTGTCACAGAACTCTGAATCAGTCTTGAAAAAAATTACTTTAGCTTTTATTTGACAGCAGAAAAACAAAGCACCACTGGGTCATTTATTTTGCTTGGTCTGCATAGACAGCTACATGGACTCACGGATCAATGTAATTTATCTATATTCGTCATGACATTTTAAAATCATCAGGATATGCTGTATTGAGCTATAAGCACAGAAGAAAACAATTTACACAACATAATTAAAACGCAGATGTACCTTTTCAATATTAAAGTCTGAGTAAGCATTTGTGTCAGCTCATTAGGTCCAAAGTCTTTCAAATTGCCAAGGAAACTGTGAGTGCTTAAATAGATACTGTTTGTTTTCCCACTCTGAGTCTGACAAGTTAACTCTCCGTTATACAACAACAAAGGTTTATGGGAAAAGGGAACTTCCGTGCCACCTGCCAAAATGATCTTGGAGCCTAGATTCAAAGATCAGGAAGAAAAGAAGACATAATTTTTTTAAATCTCTACATGGTAAAAAGTGTACCAAGCAGTCACAGATGAAATGTAGATTTACAGGGCATTAATTCAAGGTGTCTAATTCTGGTAGTCACCATCTACTGTACAGTACCTATTTTTCAGTAAAGTAAATATACATAACTAAAATCTTCGAAGCTATTACGGTCATTTTCCAAATGTTTGTAGGTCAATTTCTTAATGTTTCTCTGTCACAAATATAGAAATTGCTATGATTACAATTTTGGTTAGCAGTAGAAGTGAATACAAGTTTTGTCACCCTGATCCTACGATTTTCTCACGAACATTTAAAAATACAATTGAAGCACAATATGTAAATTTCAGATGAAAGATTATAATAGAAAGAAGCTTAGGGAGTTAAGATGAAAATTCTTTGTTGGAGCTTTACAGAGAAACCTACAAAGCAACTAGTTTTCTATTCATCAGTTGTACTTCAAAACTTCTATAGTACTATTTATTTTTATATGCAGTTATGAAAATATTTAAGACAAATGAAGATTCAAAACATGTTTTATTTTATTAACTAAAATTGTGAATCAGTTTTTAAAAGCATTTACAGTACCTTGAATGGCATCCTTATGAAAAACATAAGTGTACACTTTATCATCGTCAAAAGCAACAAAAACACCTTTATCCATTGGCCAGTTTTCCCACAGGATTCCTTTAATAGTTGGTGAGAAATCTGGAATCTCATATAATCTATCATTTACCTACAAATAATGCAAAAGTAAAATTACTAGCAAATGCCTAAGGAGACAAACTAAATATTAATCTCAGTTCTGATTAAAAATTTAAAAAAGAATGTATGTAGTGCAGAAATACGAGAATTGTATTAAGAAAAAGTTTTCTTATAAGCAGTGACTCTGAATAACATGATAGTTTAATTCAGAAGGGAAGTAAATGGAAAATACACATTATATGAATGTTATTTACTTTTCTTAGAAAAAGGTACGGGGACAGGCAGTGAAACTGGTAGTGCTTGATAACAGGCTAAAATGTCTGTATTTGAATACACAAACACATACATTTCTGAAAACTACTGATCAGGAATTTAGTATGATGAAATTGTCCTGATCTAATATGGCAGATTTTATTTCTTTACATTACCACCAAGTTATCTTCAAGCCTCCCCGGCAACTTCTTCTACCAGCATACATGCTGGGGTGACAGAGCTTCTTCATTCTCCATTAAAAAAAACCTATATAGCTGAAGAGCCTGCTTCTAAATATAATTGTATGGGTATCCCACACTAACTTACAGGACAATAGACAAAGCCATCCCTTTTGTCATCTATGAAAGCCAATCTGGTTCCACTGGGATCTGGAAAAAGTTTTCTCACACTGACAGGATGCCGATACTCATTCACATATTGCCAGTCTTCAATGTAGAAATAATGAATAACTCCAGTCTAATGAGAAATAACAGAAAAAGCTAATGAAGACATTAGTAAGTGGCAAGTAAATAATTAACTTGGTTGTAGTTTCTCCCATTTGAGAGCACTAAGCATGAAGAGTGTCCAAAGAAGAACACCTCCAGCTGTTTTTTTTGGCTTCCTTCTTCATTCACAGCTGGTTTTGGTCAGGACAGGAAAACCTGAGGCTTTTTGAGGGGTGGGGAAAGGAGTGGGAAGTTTGAGGGATTTTTTTTATGTTTTTGTTGTTTATCCCATTGTGCTTCATGGAGACAAGCTGTATTTAGTGTGCAATGCTCTAAACATGGGAAATGCCTGTCACATTGATGAGAGAAGCTTAACCTTCAAACAAAGGTGAAAAACTTGCCTCTAAGGAAGAGCCACTCATTCTTAAGAACAGATGTATTTAATTCAGGGCAGAAAAGCAATCAAACTGATTAACACTATATTTCAATTAGTGTTGCACAAAGAACACTGAAAGTAAAAGACTGCTTTTGAAGTCAATTGTAAAATTTGCACACATCAAATTGATCAGTTGTGAATTTAGTACTTCAAATTTATCAGTGCCAGTTTAGGTACTGAGGAGGTGGGAAAGCCCTCCACTGCTGCAAAACCATTTAAGTTATTAAACCAGTGGTAACACCAGAAAGAGCAATTCTGCTTTTCCTCTGGAAGGTCAATACATCAGCCTGTGTCACAAACAGCACAATACTACAATGCCAAATGTGCCCAGTGCCAGAAAATACTAAATGCAAAGAAACTACTCCTCATGCTTAGGAAAATATTTGGAAAAATCCATAAGGATATTCACATCCTTCTTCAGTGCCCTCCTAATTCTTATCTTTGTTGAAACACCTAAAAGAAATTCTCCTCAGGCAAAGGCTTCAACAATAAGACAAGACTTCCATTTAAGCTATCATACTTGTTTACCTCATTATCTTTTTGACCACATCTATCACATCACCACCTAAATCAACAAATTTGTAAGGCAAGTGCTATGTTTTTTTTCATATCTGGAAGACATTTTGATTGACAACCCTCTCACTACTGCGATAGAATTAAAGTCTGCTGTTAAAATCAGTGGTTTGCAACAAACACCAATAAAACCAAAACTTAACCTTCCTGTCAATGCATCTCATATAAATGCAACAGCAAAGGAAGCTCGATGCAATTTTGTCTGCACTTGCATGAAGTTATTGCATAGAAAATAATCCACTGTAAACTTCTCAGAACCACTTTTTTTTTTTTACTAAAAATGAGCAATAATCCAAACAATTCAGACAGGAATATATTCCATCTAAACAGATCTTTAAAAACAGCATTAATACTCACATCTGTACCATACATGAGGAAGTCACTAGTCAAAGCATGGCACAAAATTCGGTATTTATCATCATCTGCTGGGAAGAGTCGAGTTTCTCGTTCTTCTTGAGCATCCAAACCTTCACTTTCTATCTAAATATAAAGAATAGAATGAACTTAAAAATCCCACTGTTAACAATGACGTATCATAGTTTTGCCTGTTTCAAACTGATATGAAAACAAACTTGCATGTGCATCCCTTAAAACCCAGCATCTGCCTCTGTCACATTCCCACAAACCTTGTTAAATAGTTCACAAGAAAACACTGTTTCTTCACTTCTTCTAAACTAGGTTGTATTTCTAAAGTCTACAGGAACTCAGCCTTATATTTTAAATAGCCAGCAAAAAATATTTAAAGAATTTTTAATTTTTATTCCCATTAACTGAAGATCACTCCACTTTCCCTCATTTTTAAAATTACATTAACTTGTTCAGCTTACATCAACTCATCAGTTCAGCACTCCAAATTGCCAGAGCTCTTACCATATGCAACTGGACTTTACCCTCAAAGAGAGCAGCAGCATAATCAGAATTAAGATGCATACTTGCTACCGTACCCAGGTACTCCACATCTTTAAGCTTTTTTACATCTAAAGAATACAAACAGAAAAGGTAAAAATATTTTGATTTTGTACAGGTCTTTGCTCATCATCATCTCAATTTGTAGCTGAGTAACCAGATGTGAAGAACTCACAACTAAGCAGAAAGAGGACAATTCACATGTAAAGAGATTTATTTTCTTAGCCGTCAGAGAACTGCTAATTTATTATTAGTCAAAAAAAGGTGATGCTTAGAGAGAAATTAAAGCTTTAAATCCACTGTCTAAAATTTGGACATAGCATAACCAATTTTACCTTACCTCATGTAAACAACATGAACATCCACCAAACTGAGAATTTAAACCCTCTGATAATACGGTCCTTAGGTACTTTGCCAAACTTAGTATTTAAAGAAACAGTAAAATAACATCTCAAAAGCACAGAAGTCCTTCATTGGTTAACATGATTTGAAAAAAAAAAAAAAACAAAACAAAAAAGAAACATTCTACATTTCATTACCAATCCCTTGAACCTGAAGTTTTATTTCTATTATTTACAATGCCTTGTCATAAGTGCTTCAGTCTGTGAAGATCATTAGCTAGTCCTAAATGGACCATTTAGCAATTCAAGCTGTTATCGTACAATGTGGAAAGTCCAGAACGGCTAAACACAATACTAACTTCAGAAAATAAGACACAATGATGCAGCAGTTTTAAGAGAAGTAAATTTATGCTTACTATTCTCTCCAAGTGCATAAAACCAAGCCCGATTGTTCATTCCTACAGCCAAATGATAAACACCAATAGCAACAAAACTGGGCTCTATTTCAACAGAGACTGTGATTGGTAGCTCCTGTAAGAAAACAAAATAAAACAATTTTTATCCCCTATTAATACTTAATTTACTTATAAAATTTAAAAGGAAGAGGTTATCATACTCTCTCCACATGATTGGCTATAGTAACTTCAAGAAGAGAAGTGAGGTATGCAATCCGTGTACTGCAAGTATCTCCAAGGCTTGGAAGCTTTGTCAAGAAAACATGGAGGGATCCTCTTCGTGTAGATACTGCCAACAATTGACCATCATCTGTCCAAGCCAGCTGATCTACACCTAAAACATTCACAAGTTTTTGAAGAAAAAAAAAAAAAACAAACAAAAAAACCACCCCCCCCCCCAAAAACCCCCCCAAAACAAAACAAAAAAAACCCAAAAAACGACCAAACCAAAAAACCTTTCTTTAACTACTGAAACCAAGTAACAATTATTTTGCTTTAAAATGTGAAAATGGTAGGAATTCATACCTAGGAATATATGTACTAACATACTCAACTAACATACTTAAATACAACCAACTAGTAAGAGTTACCAAGAGTAACTGGAATCACTCAAACAAAAACCATAATTTACTAATTGAGCATTTTCCTAAGAACAAAGACTTGACAATAACTGAAATATTTACAGACGATACAAGAAGGGATAATGGTGGTAACTCACTACCCAAGAACACAGTCTTGCAACAATGTTCTGGAAGCCACAGGCACAAATCCTGTGTATGTATCAGGATGAGAACGGATTAAGTATCGTATGTTAGTACAAGAGACGCTGAAGAGCACAAAAAAACCTCACCTACCAAAAAAACCATAGAAAGAAAGAGAAACCAAATAAGGACATTATTTTAGCAATCTGAATATACTGTATTACAGATTCAAAAAACCACAACACTAACTGATCAACAAATATTCTGAGGTCTGTACCTTTCTGTACTTTGAACAGATAAAATAAAACATATTCCCATTTTGCTATGGGTCACCTGATAAATACAAGTTGCGAAAGAAGGAATTTACGATAATTTTTTTATATATATAGGATAAATTCATGTAAATAGAGTCACCATCAAAATTCTGTATTATTTAATTTGTAAAAATTTCTGTCCTCATTAAGACTGTTAACATACCTTTGTTTTCATCATCCAGGTTTATTATGGCATACATTTCTCTCAGGTCTGATAGATCATGGATTTTAATGCTAAACCAAAAATAAACAGTCATTCTCACTAATATAAATCTCAGTCATCATAAACTGGAAGAAACCCAACCCAATCAAGACAGCCTAATGGAGCGAAAAATAAAGTGCAAATGAAAAATGCTTTCTGTTTCCTAAAGAGTAAAACACATTGTTATCCATCACTCTAAATAGTTTATCGCTATCACTGTACAAAAAGATTTGCTCAGAGAACTAAAATTTGAGGAAAAGGCACAACTCATTCAATTTGAAAGAATTCAGGGGTGGGAGACACACACTATTATTCCCTTTTGACCTGTTACAATACAGGTCAGGTTAAATACACATTCCTGATGGACAAACACTGTTTGAAACACAGATGCAAAAAAATAATTTTCAGTCCTGCTTCACATATACAGGGACAGAGTGAGAGTATATTTATGCTGTCATGTTACTCAATATATGCTAAAGAACCCCTTAAAGAAAGAATATTTATTATACAATAGCTGAAGTACTTGAAGTTACACCATGTTTTGCTTATAGTTATACCACACTTGATGCGCGAGTGTCATAAATCAGAAGTCTGCTAAGTTCACACACAGAACTGAAGACAGACAGAATGGTCTGATTCCTACCATCACTCAGCTCCTTTTTTGCTCAAGAATTCAGATATCACAGAATCAGTAAGCAGCAGACAAGGAGCTAAAGGGGATACTCTTATCATATGCACAACATATTTTGGAAAAACTCGTCTCTAATTATTTTTTTCCTTAATTGCTTACACATTTATACTTTTGTCTAGATTGCAGATAAGACCAAACACCAGAGGAGAGGATATCAGGATATCAGCATACTCAGTACACCTTTAAATGAATTGTTCTCCTATTGCTACGCAGATGTTTATGTCCAATCAACAAATCACAGTAAAGAAATTTGGACATTATGGTAGCCAAGTAACATAGTAGAAAAGAAAGAATCAAAAGGAATTATCTATGCGAAAGTTTAATTAAATTTTTGTTTACAATTAACTACAATAAAGTTAATTACAACTGCAGAGATTTTGGACAAAATTAGCTTCTCCTAACTATAGGCACATAGGCAGTTCCACAGAGCAATTCATCTCACTTAGTCTGCACAGACTACTTAGGGAGCCTTGAAGCCTTAAGGAGCCTAACTTTAATGTCTGACATCTAAAGTCATGTGAGATGAATTCCATTCTTTATGTATAAAACTACCACTTACCAATTGTCTCCACATGATGCAGCTTTGTTTAATGACTGTGATATAGCAATGCTGCTTAGATTATCTTTATGATTATGAGCTTGAAAGATTTCTTGACCTATCTCACGAATGTGCGTAGAAATCACTACGAAACACCCTCGTGAGAAACCAATCATAATGTAGCCATCACCATACCTGTTAAAAAAAAAAAAAAAACCACTAAGAAATAAACTATTCATGCAATATGCAAAATGCATTTTCTTTCAGTCTACTGGGGTAACTGCCAACGTCTCCCTTTAATAGGAGACATAACCAAACTATGGGAATTTATAGATATATAATGTAGAGCAATATAGTATAAAGTAGATTAAGGGAAAAACAACCATAGATTCTTAAAGGACAAAACCATGTTTGCATCCAGAGCTCACTCATAAGTCGTCTTTATTCTCTCTTCTACATTCTACAATGCCACTTCACTTTCAGCAAGTTGCACACATGGCAGTGATGCCAGAAGAAAAACCTCTGGTATCTTTCTTGGAATAAGCATGTCAGAAAATGGAAACTTCCATTTCAAGATTCTGGACAACATAGTCCCATCAAAGCCATGCTAAAAATAGCAATGGCAGTCACTGTGCCCTTAAGGCATACTACTGCAAACACCGTGGAAGTACCAAAGCTACAATCTGTATTTGTGACTAGACAGTTTGTTTACTCTTCATAGTGTCAAGCAGAAATAATGAGGTTAGAACAGAAATAGTTACAGCATGTAAGGATGAATTCAAACAATAACTCAGCAGCTTAGTTGCAAAAAAATCATTGCATGGGAAACAGCCCAGGTATGCCTTGTTGGACATGTGGCCATGAATTAAGAAGCATAAAGCTACAGGTCTTCTTAGACAGTTCTAGTGTAAAGGGATAAATGAAAATTCTACGTTGATCGAACAGGCATTAAAAGACAGGGTGTCATGATTCAAAGATAGAAACAGTACAGCTACTTTTTGGGTACAGAGTTGAACCTTCTAACTCAGGATTTCTTCAAAGGAACATTACCAATTGGATTACATAGCAGAGAGGCTACAGGAACTTTGCACAACTTTATAAACCATCAAACTAGCTGAAAGATACAACTCCACCCCTAGCTCTTTCATCAGTTACTCATCCAAACAGAAAACAACCTATAAAACCCTCAGTTTAATCTATTGTCAGGACAGCAACAGTATTAGTGTTCTAAAGCTGACCATACCAATAGCTATTATATTTGAAAACACCGCTTACCATCAGCTATGGAAGTGCTAAGTAAAACAATTACAAAACATACTTCTTTGTGTTTGGAAAATAACTATTTAAAAGGCTACAATATATCCAAGAAAAATCCAGCGTAAGCAAGGGATATCTCACTTCATTTCCAGCATTCATCACAACTACTGGGAAAATCTTCAGTTTGCTAATACTAGAATGCTTCAATTAAGAAAGTTCTGCTCACCATCTGTAGGTTACAATATTGCCATAGGGCTGCTGAAATTTCAGATCAATGGGGTTATCAGGATCATTCAAATTAAAAAGAAAGAGAGTCTTCTTGCCGACCACCACACTTACCTGCCAACGAGGGAAAAGAAAAATTAACTGGATAAGAATGGCATCACTTTAAAATAAGGCCCTACTTCTTTGCTAAAAGGTGAGATTTACGACTTTCCATAATCTTTAAGAATCCCATGGATCTGAATTCTGAATATTTATCAACAGTGGAAAAGATTTTCAGGATATTGCCCTTGTGAGCCAGTGGTTCACATATCTAAATACAAGCCTAGCAGAACACATATCTCAAATTCAAGACTTTTCCCTCCAGAAGCATTAAGTCAGCTCCATTTCCGAGGAGGAAAAGGCAGCAGGTCACATGGAGTTATCCTGTTGGACTACTCTCACTTGAACCACCATGTGTTTTCTGATCCACAGAATTTTTATCTGGGAGGTTGAAGGGAAGACTATCACAACACTGCTATCTCAAGTAACTTTCTGCTATTTCAAAGATAGAAAGACAATACCAAAAGAAACAGCATGCTCCGTGTGTACTGAACATGCAATATTTACAGTTTGATATCAGTCTAGGTGAGTGCATTTTATTTGATTAATTCCATAGAGATGCTGGACTTCACAGTGTAAGGCAGGTTGAACTGTGGGATTTTTAAAAATATTATTTTTGTTATTAGAGTGTATGTTATTGTCAGGCAAGATAAACCACTCATTTTAGAAAAAAACAAGGAGGAGCATCTAGTTTTACCTTATTCTTTGACAAAGATGCTTCAAAGGGCTATTTACAAGTTTACTTTACATTACCTTCTATTCCAGCTCTCCTTGTCTAAAAAGGAGAACATGTTTTATTCCTAATAAGAGCTGGAAGAATTAAATACAAAGCCGGTATTTTCAAACTGAAGAAAAAAAGGCATATATTGACGTAAAAATCTATTAATCCAGAATTACAAACTCAAATTCTGACCTATAATTCCTAAACTTACCCCAAATATAAAAAGTAGGTTTTCTGCCTTTTAAAACAGCTTGCTTATAATTCAATTGCAGCTTAACGATGAAGTATTTAAGAAATACTCTTTCTTAAATTCTCCTAAGAAATTACAGGAATTATTTTATGTTGCAGTGCAAGATGTTAACTCTAGTACCACTTATTTTGATCCAACTTGCAGGTTTTTTTTCTGATGTCATAACTAACAGAGTGGAAGTGATCGTTATCAAGCCAAGCCCCCCCCCAACAAGACGACACCTAGACAATAAATGGTATGTGGTTTAGAGCTGCTGACAGACCATCCAAGCAGAAATACCAAGTACAAAATTACAGACTGTTCCCTAACATTCTACAGCAAACTCAAGAGTTGTAATAAAAAACCTGCAAAGCCTAGGCTATCACGTGCCCCGGGAAGCAGCAGAAGAAATCAAGGCTGAAGTCCTCAGTTGCTCCGTTTTCAAAATATCTGTTAATTAAATTTCCCTAGGAAGCTGTGATGGGTTAACCCAGGACAGAAGCAGAAAACATTTCACTCCGTGCAGAGAGGCAAAACACTCTTACAGATCCTTGTCAATGTAAGCATGGGGAAAAATTCTTTCTTGACACCTGTACTCCACAGATTAAATCTGACTGTGAGAATTTAATTATAAGTGAATAGTTCTGGACAAATTCTAACTCCATACCACCCTTCTATCCATGGATTTTCTGTCTTGTCCTGGTATTTCATTGCTGATCATTTAATAATATGCTCTGTTAATAGTTATCATTACCCCATTTTTCTGTACTTCACCATTGACCAATCTGATGGACTTTGATTAATTCAAAAAGATGATGAAGACAATGAAACTGGAGCCATTTAGACAGAGACAGGATAATGCTCACACCATAAGACCGACACGGGGGCTTTTAGTCTCATTGACGCAGAGGTTTGCGTAAGATGAAAACCCAGAGAGCAGTGATCTGTTCCCAAAACTGACAGCTGAAAATCTGCCCTCTGAAAGGTGGCATCTCAGCAATTTTGACAATCCTGCTCCATTTCCATCTGCCACATTGCATACATTGTTCTGTATTCATATTGTATGTATTTCTTTAAGCCTCTGCACACACCTCCATCTATTATGGTAACTACCACTGCAAAACTGCTGTTACCTGCCAAATTGCTAACCACTGCACTTTTCATGAACATATCCTTAATGAACTATGGGGTATGGCTTTACTTTAAAGGAAGGTTTTGGGAAAAAAAACCCACTTAAACACCAAATTTCAAGTCAAGGAGGAGTAAATTGCTTCCTGGACTACACTGGTTGCTAGCAGAAACCCTGAACCATCAGATTAACACTTTTTGCAGTATTTTGTATTGACTTCTTACTGTGCTTTCCCTGGTTGATATTCTTTCATCAGTCTTCATAACTGAGAACTGCATATCACTGGGATCTGAGCTCACTGAGGTCTGCAAGAAAGAAGTTCAGATTAAGAAATCAACAGTGAATATAGCAAATATTGATAAATAATTGCATTATTCCTGCCCTGTGCATTTTAGTGTTAAGGATAGATAGATAGAGTTGTTATTGCATTTAGTAGCAAAACTGAGAAAAAAGCTGGAGAAAACATGACCTCAGTTTGGATCACAATGACATGCTATCACAGAATATACTTGAAAAAAATATCTAGGAAATAATTGGAAATATAAATCCAAATAGAGAAGGAAAGATCCAGATGAGGAAGAAGACTTGCAAGACGATATTATACAGACACTGCTAACTGAAGCAGTACAAATAAGGTCACTCGAATGCAAATTCAAAGAAGGAACACCAAGAATAAGACATACAGGTTAAATATTTACCAAGGATTTTAATACGGACATACCTGATCTGGTTTAGGTAGTGATAGCAATCTCGTTCTTTTGTAATCAATATGAGGATACAAAACCTCACAAGCAAGTCTTGCTTAGGTCTCTGCTGTCTCAGCTACGCTGCTTCTACTACCTAAACCAGCTAGTTTAAAGCACAGATATACCCTAATAAATTTATTAGGATATTCTTCTCCAATGGTGATCTTCAGACATAAAGATGGAAGCATATGAAATGAACTATGAAAGATTTGTTCTTTGAAAATCTTGAGTGAAACACTGTTCATTAAGGATAAAAAAGTGAATTATATTAATTTGCACATTATGCAACAACTGTAATTTCTTGGAAGGACTGTGATATACGTAAACAGAATGCTTGATTAGAAAATCTGACTGTACTCGAAGAAGCACTGGAATCAGCCTCTCAACAATGCAATGGAGATCCAGCCTAGGAGTAATCCTTGCACACCAGAGGCAAGATCTTTGTTTAACCAACCTAAAGCAAAACCAACACTAAAAGTACTTCCTAAAGACCTTATAAGCAGACCATATAAACATAAACAGAGAGCTGTCCTGTGCTGCTGCTGCTGGGGAAGTCAACCTAAGACTGCACTCATAGGATCCTCTTGTAACAGATACAGATCAAGGACGAGAGAAGCTTGTTCAGGTAGGACCACAGCAGAATTGCAAAGATGCTAATATCATAAATCATGTTGCATAACACAGAGGCTCAAATCTTCAGATATGCCCTCATTCTACATGAGGTTCCCCAAAGGCTCCTTGTCCTGGAAAGTGTGGGATTGAAAAGGCATAAGCTCCCACAGGTCCCAGCTTTCTTGGGAACCAGGAGTATCAATGTATGCCTTAAAACCAAATGTGGGTTTTAAATACTACCTGTCTTATAGTATCCCCTTCTTGATTGCTTATAGTAATCATTTTGTCTTCGCCGCCTAGAGCCAGAAGGTTTTCAGTGCTCCAGCAACCACAAGTAATCCGCTTGGTGTGCTTACCTGAAAAAGAAAGAAACCTATACAACACAAACAAACACAACCACAAAAAAAAAATCTGGAATGGAAATATGCTCTATTTGGCCACTGAAACACAGATTGTCAGAATGTGAAACAGATAGTCAGAGCGACTAAAAATTCAAGAGGTGGGTTGGTTTTTTTTTAAATCTTTGACTCCCAGATGGTAGTCTTTTGACCTTATAGGAACTTGTACAGCTCCTGTTCTTCCATTTCTTTGCATCAATTTCTGAGGACTGTGCTATATCTTTAACCTTTCTGCCCAGAGAGACTGTAAGCAGGTAAGAAAAAGTAACTCAGCAACAAGAACAATCACACAAATCCTTCGCAAATTATAAACCAAGAAAGATAACACAAATTTCCGATGAGGCAGTATCAGGTATGTGTATATATATTTTTAACTTACTATACTATAAAAATACCCTCTTACTACAACAAAACAGAAGGTGCAAAATGCGCGTGAGGACATTTTCGACTTGCATGTTCATATATAGAACTAAAAAGGAATTTAAGTATATTAGCAAAATTCCACTTTCATATGTGCAAGCTTAGTTTCGAAACAATACATACCAAGAACAGGAATCTTGCGAGAAGTCTGACGGTTATATATAAGTAAGTTTCCCTTTGTTGTTCCAACAGCAAGTAAAGTTCCAACTCGAGACCATAATAAGAAAGACATTGCATCCCTAAAGTAAAGAAAAATTTTATTTTGTATAGTAGAGATTCCTTTATATGCTTACATACAAAAACATTTTGCATATTTGTTTTGAAGTTCTATGAAATCACGCAGACCAAGCAGAATTTTTAAATTAAGCAAATGTTCACTACAAGTATCAGAATTATTTAAGTGTGCACAAAATAGTGAAGGTAATAAAAAGTTGTACAAGACTTGCACAAATGGAAATGTGTCTGCAAACATCAACAGTCCTTGATGGAATCACAGGTAATTTGGCCAAAAACACAGGTTTAAAAAACACTTAAAGATACCACGAAGGTACGTCAAATTTTCCAGTCACTTTCTGCACTTTTTTTTTGGTACTTCAATAATCCTACGACTTCAGCCAACTCCAAGTGAATAGGTCTAGTTCTAGACAATGTAATAAGTTAGAGCCATTTTAACTAAGTTCTAGATACAGCAAGGCCTATTTTGTTATATGTTTAAGGGTACACATAAATACTACACATCACATTTTTAAAAAAAGCCTCATAAGCAAAACAATTTTAATCAGAAATTTCTAATTAGTGCAGTTATTTCCATCAATGCCTCTCCCATCTTGTTACATTTAACTATAAGCATGCAATAGCAATTTGAAAAAATTTGAGACAGACAGCTCACAGTGGTCCAAGTCTTCAAATACACACTTTCAAAAAAAACTTTCTTACCTCATGCCACTGTCTACTTGGCTTGTTTTGCTTGTGTTTGCATCCCACAGAAAAATGGCGCTAGATTTGTCTGTGATTATTGCTAAAGTATCTCCATCTTTATCCCAGTCCATAGCAACACAGTTACTGAAGAAAAAAAAGAGACTTTCACTAATAATGTTAAAATATGTTTGTAAGTGTCAAGAAACAGCTAGAACTACCCAGTTGAAGTTGCTGTCCTTCCTTTTCCTTCCCAAGCAAACCCTTGACAGATTGCAGATTTATCTGTGAAGAGTACTTTTACAGCAACCACGCTCTTACTCAAATATCACTGAAATGACAGAGGTTGAAAGAAAAGTCATTAAAAAAAGAGACACCTACATTCTATTACTTGCAATACTGCTGCCTTGATTTTCAAGAGATGGTGAAAATCCCCAGTAATTTTTTATTTTGTTAGAGGCTAGTCAGTGTTGGGATTGTTTTTCTTATAGTTCAACAAGCATAACGAACTTGGACAAGAAACCTCTGCAGAAGCAGGAAAAACCTCTATTTCTAAATAGTTCAGACTCATAAGTAGTAAACAAAACAAATTCTATCAACATAATAGTAGGAAGACGCTTGTACATCAACTATTATAGCTGAGAATATTTGACATTCTGAACTCCATTCTTACATAAGGAGAGGTCTAGCAGTTAACAACTGCAGTTAGTTAACAGTTAACCAAAAAATAAAGAAGCAAAGTTTGGCCTGAGGGGCGGAAGCATCCATATAAGCACGATTGTTCCTGTTTAAACTGTATATCACAAAAAGTGAATTTTGTCCTAATACTAATAATTAGAGAGAATTTATTCTTCAATCAGAGCAAAAGGTTGAAAATAAGAATTCAAAAGAACTACCTAATGTACGTAGAAGGTGGGCCTCAAAAAGTCAGTACTTTTCAAACTACCATAAGTGGATGTTAATTATTTCAACAAGCCTTTAGGATACGTAGTTATTATACAAGTTTTTACTCCTTTTTGTGTTGCCATGAGAACATGTTATTTTAAAACTGGTTTAGATGTTATATGTTTCTCTGAAGGAAAGGGCCACATCTGTCCACCAATAAGTCAGTGTTATTAGTGTCTGTCAGTAAGGCAGACTCCCCTTCACACCATCCCTCACCGATGCACATGACAGTAGAGGATCTCCAATCCAACACAAGCTCTTCTCAGAGTTCACCACTGATTCAACACAGCTTTCCTCACTCCTCACTTTCAGCAGTTTGCTGGAGAGAATGAGTATTTATCATACATTGTGCAAAATACAGCGCAGAATGAGCTGGGCCACGGATATTACCAAGCAAAAGACACTGACATAGCCAGCCCACATTATGAATGGCCCCCAAACCAGAACAGGATTTTGAAACAAAACAGCAAGGTGCAATGGTCAGTAAGATACAAGCGAGCCCGGTAAAGACAATGAGAATTGCATCTCCTGGATCAGTGCATGGTGGCAACTACCGTGAACTGCAAAAACTGTATCTCTAAAGAGTTCTTGGGGAGCTCAGTGATTCTGGCTCATATCTACCAATGATACAGGGATATGTAAGTGACATTCTTGAATGAACGTTAGACTTCTGGACTAGAGGCTTCAGATTGAAAGCCTTATTGGGAGGTTTGCATTGACTAAGGTCTCCACCTTAATCTAAATGAATCAGCTTGTTAGAAATAAAATAAAAGTTAGGAGTTTACCTGAATACTCTGAGGTAAGAGCAGGTAAAGTACTAAAAACAAATGAGGAGTATACAAATTAAACTATTCCTACATCAGGCAGTAATGGTGCCCAATAAAAGTAGATTTATAGAGCAAAATGACATTATTGCCTGGGAATAAAGAAGTTAAACTTGTAACTCAGGGAATATGTAAACAGTGAGATGGTGCTGGATCGGTCTGTTCTTCAAGACAATGGGAGTGATTTACCCCTCATCTGGAATTATGGGAACTGTTGTCAGGAATTATGGGAAATGCTGTCCTTGAAGTGTAAAATATCCTGGAGCATGGAAGCCTTTTTATTACAAGTCCTGAAACCTTACTATAATGTGAAGACCACACCTCCAAGTGCCTGAGACCCCCCTTGAATTAAGACCCCCACTCACCAAGCATGTGTTGTAAATTTAAGAAACACTGTACCTTTAAATCAAAATGGGAAAAGAACTAACTGTAGTCAAGAAGAGATAAGAACTAACCAATTATAATTAGAGGGATGGGGCAAAGGACACACAACTAACATTTTGAACTGTATAAATACCTGATATGACTGTAACCAGGTATGCTAGCTTTGTGGATTACCACCTAGCATCCATTTCTGCACAGAAACGCAGTAAAATGATATCTCGACTCTGCGTGTGGATTGACTTGTCACACACTGGGTGATGAACTCCAGTTTTGGGACAACAACATGACGATCTGATGTCACTGCGGTCGCACCTAGGGAGGTCTTCTCCGGACCATATCTAGCCTGTTCCTATGGACTAACTGCCTTTTAGAATCATAGAATGGCCTGGGTTGAAAAGGACCTTAAAGATCATCTAGTTTCAAACCCCCTGCCGTGGGCAGGGTTGCCAACTACTAGAGCAGGCTGCCCAGGGCCCCATCCAGCCTGGCCTTGAATGCCTCCCCAGATGGGGCATCCACAACTTCTCTGGGCAACCAAGCAAGTAGCAGCTACTACATCTTCCAAAGTACACCATTTAAAAAATTTCACTTGAAAGAAATCCAGTTCGTACAGTCTGTCACTCCAAAACGTGAATCAAAGTGTGATAAACAGGAAAAGCAGTGAGATTCACTTCAGAAGTACACTCTCAATCTAAAGTAAAAATGCCAATGTATACATTATGCCAGTGATATCAGCAAAAGCACTAAACCAAAAGGATATCTTTCCTCAGTAAGGCTATAACAAAATACTAGAAAACTGAGAGTAGCTAGAATGCAGTCACAATCAGCGTGACGGGGATATATCCTATACAACCTCATAGGGGAGGTTTAGGCTGGATATTAGAAAAAATTTCTTCACTGAAAGAGTGATCAGCCATTGGAACAGGCTGCCCAGGAAAGCGGTGGAGTCACCATCCCTGGAGGTGTTCAAGAAACGTGTAGATGTGGTGCTTAGGGACATGGTTTAGTGAGTTAGGTGGTGTTGGGTTGGACTTGGTGATCCTTGAGGTCTTTTCCAACCTTAATGATTCTATAATTACGTTCTTTCTTAATATGATAGATTCTAACATTTTAATGAAGTAGATCGAATTTATTATTAATAAAGAGTGCTTTGGGTAGGAGAATATATTTTTCTGACTATCCTTGATATTCTACTGTGAGTTCAGCTTTTAATGTCTCTGATTCCACACATGCTCATCAGTTTGTCTTCTTTTCCATGTATATTCACCAGAGACAGTATTTCTGCCTACAAAGTTCGTACATTGTATAAGCACCTCACCAGAAGAGAAGCGTTTTTAAAGAAAACAACAAAGAAAATACTTTAGCACCATCTTAGCACCTACCCTGGTAAGCTGATTTCATTTCTCTTCTTACCATGACGATCAAAAATTTTCACAGCATGATCACGTCTAAAAAAGATTAACATATAGAATAATTCCCTTTCTGCATCAGTTATTTCTATGGCCAAATGCAATAAATATTGTAATCTTACCCTGTTACAGCAAGGAAATTTCCCAAAGTTTTCTGCCAAGCAAACTGCACAGAGGAACCAGACCCAGCTTTTTCTAGTAAACTGAATACTTCCTGGGAGACAAGAAAAAGTGGGAAAATACACATCTTAAAATCATAAGCACGTAACAATATTGCAACTTCCTAACATGTCAGCAATTGTGAGTAGTTCAGAGAAAAACAAAACAAAAACCAAACCAAACACAACTTCTGGACGATTCCGATACAGTACTGTGGTTTGCACTATCAATTCTAACGCACCAGAGTGCAAAAATTCCACAGAAAAAATATTTTGGTTTGTGTTGAAAAAACTGAAGTTTCTGGTACTGGATGTCTCCATTGAGAACCACTGTGACTCCATCACAACTATTATTTTTTCTCTTACAGAGTTACTGGAATGAAAAAAAAAATTGCACAAGACTCTCCCCTTTGCATCCAAAGATGAGAATGTTTAGTTCTCTAAATTTCATGGAAAAGTCTGGGACTAGAAAGCATGTGCAAAACACAGAAGTGTGCAAACACAGTGTGCAAAACACAGAAGACTCAACATCTCCTCTTTTAAAGATACATTAACTATTTTGTCCTGTCTGAATCATTGGGTCTCAAAAGCTAAGACCTCAAAGCTACTCAACTGTAAAAAGAGATTCTGACTTCCAACTAAGTTTCTCAAAGCCCTTTTCCTTGCACACTACCTACACAGATTTTTCTATAACTTGGATGTAAGACAAAGCCCACAACTTTGTTTCACAGCTTGCTATCATGACTTTTTCCCTCACACATCATCAGATAAACACCAACACCTGGTGTCCACCAAATGCCCGGCAGGCTTACTCCAGTCTTTGCCAAAGGTTCCCCACCCCTCCTTTTGGGTGAATGTAACCTAGGCATTCTTCACATTAAGTTAGCATTTTTCTATCAAAAAATGTAAAATTATGAGCACCACATAACACAAGCAGAAAAAAACATCTGACAATTATGTTTGATTTTGAAAAAAAAATTAATAAAATCTGCAATAAACCAACAATAAACAAAATAATTATGGGAGTGTAGGCAAGCTCCAGCTCCTCACGCTCTCACTGTGCAGTAACGCATAAACTAACCCCCCTCAGGGAGTCTGAGCAGGAAACCTCCCTTTCGGCCCACCCAGGTAGCCGCTG
>NW_010131300.1:0-915 GCF_000699245.1 Pterocles gutturalis
GACCGCCTGCGCCAACCTGCGCTGCACCGCCACCGCCTCCTGCCTCTCCTCCGGACCTCAACAAAATAAAATCTAGAAATCCCAGGGCTTTGGCTGTGCAAGTGAATAAATAAAATCGTCTTTGCCTTGCTAACGCGCAGAAGGGATCCTCCCGGGCCGGAGGTTTGACAAGCGCGGATTCAGCGCGTCTGGCTGCAGTCAGCACAGGCTCCGTCCGCTCTCCCGCAGCACGGCTGCTCCTTACACCTTCTCGTGCCTTTCGTCTCAGACATGGCTTAATCCCATGAATTTGCTCCATCGTTTTAAAATATTTAAAAAAAGAAAAACAAACAACAACAACAAAAGAAAGTTACGATTGCTGGATATGTCAATAAGAAGCCAGCACTGCAGCAGCGGTTAATGTCTCTACTCTCCTACGGTTAGGAAAAGGAAAGAGAAAAGGAAACTCAGCGTGGGCTCGTAGCACGGGCAATCATCAACACACCGTCACAAAGAATAAAAGGTTAAAGTCACCAGTTAAAACAGCCTAACGTGTGTGTAGAATATATATCGGCATCAAACGGGGGCGGCAGAAACTGAAGCAGCAAGGAGGAGGAGGCTGGGGTTTGGGTTGGTTTTTTTTTTAAAGAAAGAAAGAAAGAAAGATCACAGCTTATCCCTGTCAACTCTGGCCTGGCTTCAGCCACCAGCAGTGTCAGCATGCTCCTGCCCAGCCGCCCGGCTCGGGACAGGGAGACACAGCCTGGACACCACTCGCTGCCCGTCCTGCCCCGCGACACCACCGCTCGCTCCAGCATCCCCCCGAAAGCAGAAGGGACGAGGCGCGGAGAGGGACGGAAACCCTCCCCAGCCAAGAGGGGAGCGCCGGAGCCCCGGAGCCTCGGGCAGGAGCCAGCCTCCAGGACGCTCGGAGGA
>NW_010131301.1:0-4595 GCF_000699245.1 Pterocles gutturalis
GCTGTAGGGAGCCGTGAGGAGCTGAGGGGAGGTGAGTTGAGGAGAGAAGGGCTGAGGGGGCTGAGGTTGAGGGTGTTTTAGGGAACCATGAGGGGCTGAGGGGAGCTGTGAGAGGGGGCTGTCACAAGCAGGGAGATGTGGCGGGGTGTAGGGGGGCATGCTGAGGGGGCTGAGGTTGAGGGTGTTTTAGGGAACCATGAGGGGCTGAGGGGAGCTGTGAGAGGGGGCTGTCACAAGCAGGGAGATGTGGCGGGGTGTAGGGGGGCATGGGTTTTTATGAGAGGCACGCTAGTCCCCCTGGGCTGGGGGTGGATTGACCCCCGAGGTGGGGCGGTGAGGACGGCTGGTAAGGGGTCAGAGCTCGCTTGGGGTACGGGATGTTTGCTGGGTTGCCTCGTGGCTGCAGGAGGAACCATGGTGTGAGGCCGGGGTGTGTTCCTGGGAGTTTTCTGTGCTTCCCCAGGATGCCTGTAACCTTCCTCCCTTGCAGGTGTCACAGCAGCCCCGGGCTGTGTGTGGCCTTCGAAGGGCGATGGTGGTTGTCAGCGTGTCTACACATCTCCTGTTCTCCAGAACTCCTGCTTCCTTTCGGCGACACGGCTCTGAAAGTTGACTGTTCATATTCTTTCCTGCGTACGACCTTTTTGTGCGCTCTTGTGGCAACGCTGGTTTACCTTAAAGCTTAGAATATACGCAGGAAATTGTGTACGTTGTTGTATTGGGAATGCCAGTGCTGCTTTGAGGAAGGCAATGTGTGGTGTGATGGGTTGAGGGTCTGCTTTGGGTCCTGGTGTAGGTTTGCTTCATAAATTAAGGCAAATAGTTTACATTCTCTTGGTTTTCCTTTTTATTATGAGAAGGGATTAGTAGTTCTACAAAACCTGAATAACTGATGCTTAACTGAATAACTTAACCTGAATAACTGGTGTTGAATAACGATGAAATCAGCTCTGTGTAAACAGAGAAAATAAGTGTTGTTTAATAGCACAGAGCAGAAATCATCACTCCCATTTAAAATTTCATCATAAAAACTGAGAAAAAGACATGTCTATAGCTTCGTGATTGACTTAATTAGAGGAGCTGAACTTCCTTCTGTGTATCCCACTAGCATGTTTATTCTGAACGTTGCATAGATTTGAGCTTGTTTCTTTCTAATGGCTCTCACATATGCATGAGTTTGGCAGGTTGTGCTACCTGTGGATGCCAACTGTGGGGTGGCTCTAAAGATGTGCTACAATAGGCTGGATGAAATGGCACACTTCTGATTCACCTTGATTTATGGAATGTAGCAGGTGTGGCAAAGCACAAGATTGTAAAAGGGAAAAAAACAATTGCAGGTGAGCTAGATAAGACTTCTTGCACCTATTCACATGTTATATGTAAAGTTCAAGTCAAGGTCTTTTTTGTATATTTTTTTTTTTTACACTAAATCAGCTTTGTAAATATGCACGTGACAGTTGATCATATGGAGAAGGGAAGTGTCCTTTATGAATTATTTCATTGTATTTCCTTAAAAATGTTTATTACACAAGTGAATTAGAGGTCAAGGAAATACGTAACAGGTGCAAGCTTCTAGCTAATTTTGTCAAATTATGATTGAGGTCTTGTTACAAATTTTATGCAGAGATACAGGCAAATTTTAGGCATTAAGACTCTTTTGCTAGTTTGGCAACATACTTACTCAGCTATTCAGTCCTAAAAGATGTGAGTAATCTTTTGTTTACCCTTACATGTGTGCTTTGAAACCTACTCATGGTATTCAGCTGTTCCTGAGCCCAGCCTAATAGAATGTGTCCAGTTTGACTCATCATAAAGGCAGCATGCCGTACCAACTCTGGACTTTGAACTGGGCTAGTCAACATGCATCACGTATTTAATTTACAGTGTGTGCCTACAAGAAATGTGTGAGTTTTGTGCATACTTACATTAAGAGAAATAAAGCTGGGAACTGCCAAGCTGTTTGCCTTTCCTTGCCTTGATTTGTGTCTGTACTGTGTTTCACCCCACCGTTGTCTGTATAGACCGCAGTTCTTTCAAGCGCTAAACTGTACTAAATCCTGCCAGAAGCTGTACAGATTTACTGCTGCAGTGGAATTGTGCATTTGCAGCTTGAAAACCATTACACGCATTTGTTTGTGTCAGTGGAATTTAGTGAATGGCAGGAGGTAAAGGGTAGGCAACCTGAAAATCTTCTCGGTGTTTGGCTAGGTTTTAGTAAAACAATTTCTGAATGGGAAAATACACCCTCCTGCTGGCAGTGTTGTGGCTGTTATTTATTCAGATGAAAACTAGTTGTATATTAATAGTTCAGATACTTGTTTTAAGTACTTTATTAAGAAAGAGCAGCATATTTTCATTACTTAGAGTTAAAATAACTGCATATTGAAAGAGAGACATTTTCCTGTATTTTTCCATTTTTTTTCCTCGTTTTTTCCATGTGACAGAGATCTCTGTGTTCGTTTTTGCTGAGCAGTTTTTTAATTGGTCATTTACTGTATTTTGATGCATTTTTATATAGTTCAAATGAAGAAAGTAGGAAAATGTTTCATAAAACTGTAAGCAGACAGGTGGCTAACAGCTGTTGCTATACTTTAAGCTTTTAGCACCCATTTAATCTGAAGAATAGGTTGTGTATGGAGTCAATAAAAAAAACCGGAGCTCTTAACCATGCTGTTTCTCAAACTGTCCATGGAACAATATCCCTAAGGCTGCATGACAGGGTGATAGAGAGTAGTGGGGTGTCTCTGCCTTCTCTGTTTTGGTTATTAGAGCCTTTGCCGTGAACAAGCTTGAAGCTGGGTTGCTGGGCTTCCTAAGGGTGCTTAGTTTCAGAGGTAAACAAGAACGTTGACATGATGCCAGATTTTAAAGGTAAACAAAAATGGTTTCCCTGGAGCAGTTGGGTGAATAAAACGTAAATATTTCTTAGGCTCTCAGGTATTCTAATGAAGTTCCCAACCATGGAGTCGGAGAGCAAACCAAAGTTTTACAAAAGGAACTGGAAGACCACAAATAAAGGGTTTTGAAACATCCAAATCAGGAGTAATTGTTTAGGCCCTGCAGCAGGTAAAGCAGGTTTTCAAATGTCTCTTGACAATGACTGCGCCTGGTATTTTTAACAACTGAAAGATGTTGATAACAGCTGGGAGTTGAGTGTCCTATGCAAAATGATTTTTTGTATTGTTTGTCTGCTTCCCGGTGGAAAAGTGTCTGTCTTAGGCAAAGTCAAGTTTGCTGATGTGTTGGCTTTAAATACGCCTTTTCTGCAGTCAGCAGGGGTGAAGGTGAATCACTGTTATTCCAGTGGGGTCCTGAATTCCTGAGCCAGCCCCTCGAGACTGCAGAATCCAGGTCAGTGTTAGCTGAGCAGCAAAGGGATTTCTGGAGGCCTGCTTCAAGGATGTGCTGACTCTGGTGTGAAACAGTGCGATGATCAAAGTCTTCTGTCAAACCACTGTCTGTGTGTTTTGTTTTCCTTACGACATCTGAGACTGAATTACAGAGTCTGCTATAGCTGCGCATGTCAACAGTTTATATGAAACTGAGCTGGCGCATGTGTTTCAGAAGATGAATTAACTCCATGTGCACACATACAATACAGATGAAATTGTCAGCATACCTACGCAACTTCTTGTCCTTCATAAGGCAGCACTTCATAGCAGCACAGTTACGGTTATCTTCTGTGGTGTCCAAGGTGACCATCCAAAGGCTGGAGCAGAACAGGGCCATACTGAACAGTCTTGTTCCTCCTTCTCACCAAATCATTCCCATTTTGAAAAACTGTGGGGAGCTGCTTGGACCTCTAGAAAGAGCTGTTTTTAGAGGTTCCTATTATGCACGTCTGTGGGTGTTAATAGCTGTAGGAATAACTGAGGAGGGAACTGGAGTCTCATTCTTGTAGAGAGCACAGAGCCAAAATAGAAAAGTACCCTACACAAAGGCTTCTGAAATGCGGGATAGAGGTCTTTTCCTCATGTTTAATGTAAGATCAGTGGTGAATAAAGCATTACTGCTTATGGACTGTGAAGAGAGAAGGCACTGCTAAATACAGGTAAAAGCTGAGGCTGGAAATGATGCGAGGAAGTTTGCTTGCAGTTGATTTCATCCAGGTATTTATTGCTGTCAGGAGTGAAAACAAAGTCATATGATTTTATTGCAACTCCGGTGTAATATGTCTGTAAACCATAAACAGCCTTTCTCCCCGAGCCCAGAGTGTGGATTTGATAATGTACCTGAACTACATGTTTCAAAGCTTTGAAAATACAAATAAAAGAAGTTATTTTTGTAAAACCAGCATCCTAAGTGCCCAGGAACATTCATGATTTTTGCATTGAGTGCTCTTAAGTGTAAAAGAAGGGCCTGACCCTATGGGGTGCTAAGGTCCCTCAGTTTCTACTGACATAAAAACATTGCTTACCATCCTTCGGTTTCCGGGTTCCCAAGAACTCTGAGTGTTTTGTTTTAATTATTCAATATTCTTGCTTCTCTTAAAGATCCTTTAGAGCAAGCAATTGAAGGACGTCAATTCATTTAGGTTATGAAGAAAGATTTACAGCCTCTTTGCTTCTACCTCTGGGACTGTTGTCTTTGTCATG
>NW_010131302.1:0-208 GCF_000699245.1 Pterocles gutturalis
GTCTCTGTTCTGGTTGTTTCTAATTGTTCATCTTGTCGTTCTCCCCCAGTCTGTGAGTGCCAGTGGACAGACTGGATTGATGTGAGTTACCCGAAGAGTTCTGACAGAAACAGTGGTGACTATGAAACCTTTGATAATATCCTGAAGAGCAACCCCTCCTGGGTCTGCGAAAAAGTTGAGAATATTTCGTGCCGAGCAAAGAAATTAC
>NW_010131302.1:245-499 GCF_000699245.1 Pterocles gutturalis
GTGGACAGAGGGCTCATCTGTAACAATAGGGATCAGGTCATAGGAGGTATCATACCAATGCCGGTCTGCCTCAATTACGAGATCAGTGTCTGCTGCGCCCGCTACGGACCAACGTGTAGTCCAGGTACCACCCCGAGCACCACGACAACCTCAACTGTTTCCACGCCAACATCACCGGAAACTCCCACCACCACCAGCACCAGCACTACCACCACCACAACGCCGCCGCCCACCACCAGCACCAGTACCCTGAC
>NW_010131303.1:0-273 GCF_000699245.1 Pterocles gutturalis
AGGCAGAGCATGTTGGAAGAAATGTTCTTTTGTGAAAGAACACGAGAAGGACATTGAGGTGCTGGAGCAGGTCCAGAGAAGGGCAACGAAGGTGGTGAAGGGCCTGGAGCACAGGTCTGACGAGGAGCGGCTGAGGTAGCTGGGGTGTTTATTCTGGAGAAGAGGAGGCTGAGAGGAGACCTCATCACTCTCTACAACTGCCTGAAAGGAGGCTGTAGTGAGGTGGGTGTCGGTCTCTTTTCCCAAGTAACAAGTGATAGGATGAGAGGAAAC
>NW_010131303.1:345-881 GCF_000699245.1 Pterocles gutturalis
AACAGGCTGCCCAGGGCAGTGGTGGAGTCACCATCCCTGGAGGTGTTCAAGAAACGTGTAGATGTGGTGCTTAGGGACATGGCTTAGTGATTATGATTATATGATTCTAACATTAGCAAGTTGTCAACATTTTGAGAGACACAGAGGCAGGGCATGGGTGCTGAGGGCTGGAGTTTTCTCCCTGGTGGAGAACGAGCTGCCCCCCCACCATGAAGCTAACCTGGAGGTAGGGCTGTTGCGACACCCAAAGGTCAACCCCAAAGGTGACATCGATGCAGGTCCCCCCCGGAGTGTGGTCCTGGAACCGTATAAAAGGTGAAGCCTGAACTGTACTCCCCATTGACCCATCACCACCACACACAAGGAGTTTCTGCCTGAGATTCTGCCAGAAGAGAAGACACGTGCTGGAATGAGGGATTGGTGATGTTCTCTGTGGTTGTGTTTGTCTCTTTGTGTGTGTCTCTCTATCTCTTTCTGCCCCCTTTCTTAATTTTCACCTCTTTCATTCTCTGTCTTCTGTCTGATTTTTGCCTCAA